>NC_041819.1:15861879-16161879 GCF_900964775.1 Scleropages formosus | reverse complement strand
GAAAGTTCTTCTTAATAAAATATTTTAGTATGATCATATCAAAGTGTCACACAAAGTGCCAAAGTATGTAATGTTAGTCTCATAATCTTTGCCTGTAGCTGGAAAAAAGTACAAATACTTGCATAATGTAACATTTGCACAGGTCAAAGATTACTGTACCATGTCTTTGTTCAACGTGACTTCTGAGCAAAATGCAGAGGGAGAATTATCTTAGATACCAACAGAGTAATTACTGGGAAATTGAAAAACATTACAGGTCTTGTATTTTGAGTAATTCCATTTACAAATTTTCTGTATCGTTTGCACTGGGGTAGACAGATCTTTACTGTGAACATCACCACGATGATCACTGTTATCGCGTGTCTGTCTGAAGAACAGGAGATAACCTCAACAGAGTGTGAATTTCTAGATATTATTGTACTGTTTTACAGCACAGGCAATTGCTCTGAGTTTATTAGCTCTCAAGATAGCAATGTATTCTGCTCATAAAAATTACTAACCAGGGTCACTTTGACTACACGGTGACTCAAGTAAAATAAGTCGCTGTCGTTGAAAACACAAACTTTTTTCTTTTGCTTTCCATAAGGGTTCAGTAGATCTAATATAATATGTAACGTAGTGTGAAAAAAGTACATGCTCTGTTAGTTTTATGGTTTTACATAGTGGGGCAAAAATAATTCCTGGTAGTCCTGACCAAGCCAACAGTAGATAAATCTAACTTTAAACTTTATCTAACTTTTATTTAAAAATGACACAAAATAGAATTTATACAGTAATTTATTCAACATGGAGAAGCTATGTATGAAAACGTAAGCACAGTCCATGATTCAGTAACTTACACAATGCCCTTTAGCAGCAATATCTTGCAGTCATCATTTTCTCCATGAGTTTATTGGTGTTTTACACCCCATGGCAGGAATTCTGGCTGAAACCTCCTTACAGAACTGTTTCAGCATATTGGTGTTGATTGAGGGCATTTCTTTATGCCAAACTCTCTTAAGTCCCTGGCACAACATCTCAGTGGGGTTTTTCCTGGCTAACCTTTTATGAAAACAGTTCTTCAATTTGGTCTGAATTTACTACAATGCACACTCCTGGGTGGACTGGCGACTAAACTCTGTTTAATCTTTCCTTGCAGTGAAATGATGGACGTTGTTTTGAAATGTTTCAGCCTGATGAGCAGCAACATTTGGTTCTCAAAGATTATGTTATGTCCATGACTCGTTGGGATAACACAATCTATGATGCTTCAGACCAAATTGTCAAACTTTCTGCTTTTACATCAAGGTTTCAGCTGTGTAACGATTAATCGTGTGAACTTGATCATCTACATTTTTAATTGATGGGGAGCAGTAAGGATGCACCTGCTTTCTTGTATAATACTTCTTCTGCATATTGAATTTTCGTCTGGGTTATGTCCTAATGTGTAAAACCACAGAGCTTTATTTTTCATATTAATCCAAGTATAACATAATGAGATCAGGTTAATGTACAATTTGAAATGGTGGAATGCACAAGTGTAACTTTTTCGTAACTTGTCCAAATGAAAGTTGGAATGATTTGATATACTGTAATAATACAATATATGCATGTGTGTAGTACTGCATTAAATTGAGTTCAACTTACATAAAAAAAACATGCAAATAAGACACAAAATCCTCTGGGGAATTTACCGTATTAAATGTTTTAAAGGCAGTAAATCAACTCTGAAAACATAATGCAGCATAACAGTTGCGAATGTCATCTGATTTTGAATGAGTGATTGTTTTTGCTCTTTCTGTTTGTCACAGTGCATTTATCTTTATACAGGCACTGATAACATATCTGATGAATGTTACACATGACGTTGGCTGCTTGTAGTGGTGATAGTCAGTTTCTACTTTCTCATACTTTGTATGCATTATATGGGGATTTTCTGTATTTATGCTAATATTTCATGGCATAGAGCATACTTCAGTTCATAAGTATATCAGCTCTGAGTTTATATATATATATATATTTTGAACTTCCTTACCCAAAGAAAGTGTTCTGGAGGAACTGTGTGATCTAGTTTTCTGCTGGAATAAGTAAGTTCCCATTATTCTCCTGACAGTGTATGTCACTTGGTGTCCCCATGTGAAATACATCCATTTGTCAAAATTAAGCTCAATATGGCCTCCTTTTGGGGTCCCAGAAACAAATTCATCCAAAACATTTTTTGGCAAAGTACTTAGAAATAGGAGGAATCAAGTACGTCATGTTTGAACTATGACCAAAAAAGGGGGGTAAAAATGAACACCACATGGTACTTTGGGGATTAAAAAGGGGTTGAAACAGGAAACTGCAGAATATTTAAGAATGCTGGCATTGCAAAGCAATGAACTGCCATCTCTAATTTGTATTTTGTGGTTAGACAACATGCAGCACAGGCTTCATGAGCATAGAAGTAGCAGCAGACAGGGAGCCATAAAATCAGTTCACATGAAATTGCTCCCTATGTTTACATATCAGCAGGAATTTTGAGTAGCTTACTGGGAAATTGTCATATGCCCTACATTGTGTGTAACTGAAGCACCAAATATTATGGGTTATATTACTTGAAAACATTTAGTGTATTATGTTTTAACATTCCTTTGCACATATTTACAGCAGAAACTAAAGTCAGTGGGGTTAATACCAGCACGAATTTTAATTGATACATTGCATTTGTCCATGTGATAACTGAGTAAAACAATATCTCATGCTGCCTTCATTTTACAAACAGGAAACGCAAATAAAAAACAGCGGTTATTAAACGTTTGACAATTCTTTAAACAAGTTGTCATTTCTGATAAACTAAGCAGTTGTAGACGTGTGTGTGTGTGTGTGTGTGTGTGTGTGTGTGTGTGTGTGTGTGTGTGTGTGTGTGTGTGTGTGTAAACAATGTAGGCATGAAACCATACTGGTGTCACTTCCTCTCAAGCTTCATTCATATACTACTGGAATTGGCAAAAATGTGATAAAATTTAATGCCAACAATTGGCAGGAAACTGGAAAGGGGAAAATACGTTTTCACTGCACTTCTGCATCTGAAATGGAAATTTCAAATGTTTTAATCCAGTTTTAGTCTTTCTCACCGTAGCATTGGAAGTGTGCAAGCGATCTTTATCCCTCAAGCAGTCAGGCCTTTTGTGAATCGACTTGTATACCATTAAAGTTTTGTTAAGTTGCATACATACTTAATATACAGTATGGGGTAATTTTAATATACGGGCTAGCACACATGAGGAGGTGAGCAGAATTATGGTGAACAGTTCAATGAGACTTGGGGTTATCCAAGATGAAAAAATAATAAGTTCCATACCTAGAAAAAAACTTCAAAAAGTAGTTATTACTCAGTTCGCAAAAGAAGCATCTTTTATTACTTTGTACTGTATAAAGTAATGATCGTACAGTGCATTATAGCCAACGCTGTTTATTTCAGATCTGCACTCAGCACTTAGGTGTTTAGCACTTTATCACAGCTTGCTTGCACATATCGCTTTTCGTCACATAGCAATTGTTTGGTTCGCAAATTTAGACGCATATCGTTTTACTGGACAAGCAGCAGTTGTAATGTATTTCCTGGCATCCCCATCAAGGATGACTTGTGTGGCCAGACCAAAATAAACATGCAGAGAGGTGATCTCAATCATAGTGCGTTATAGAATTGGCCAGTCGCTCCGGCTTCAGTGGAATTTGGGTAATAGCTTTAAAAGATGTACATCACAGACCTGAGCACCTTTTATTGGAAATGTAAACATATTTATTTACATATTCATATAAAAATTATTTTACATTTAATATGTAAAAACATTTCCAATTTCATATCTCTGGTTTCCCTATTCATATATATATATATATATACATACACACACACACACATACAAGTATATATATATATACATATATGTATATAGATAGACACACACACACATTTAATCTAGTAATAACTGCATTACAGGTATTTAGTTATATTTTCTGAAGCATCCTGGGTTTCTCTGTAACTTGCATAGAACAGAAAAAAAAAAAAAAACTTAATGAATAGTAAGAAAAACTGAACTATTTTCCAGTCCGTGCTGAATCCAAATGCAGAGTATATTTCCAGTGCTGGAATTTTCTTTTGAACAGTGAGTGCTCTGGTACAAAACTTTTCATGTGCATTTCATGCTCACTTCATTAATACCTCCCACATCTGGTCACTGAACCTGGGGAGGGAACCGGTAAAACTGAGCTCTGTGGTGGGAAGATCAATCCCCGGTAACATACCCTTGTGCAGCATTTTATTGGACCAGATACCATTACTGTTTGGCATCAAGTGCTTTCATGTGTCCTCCATAGACTGCAATGACTTCCTGTTCCTTTCTCCCCCCCAGCGTCGCTTCCAAAGCCAAGTTTTTCGAGAACGCATCAAGGCAAGGTCGGAGGTACGTGAAACCCAGTTTGAGCTAAAATTAACCAGTAGTAAACCAAAGTCGCAGTAATGTTCTGAAAATATAACTCCGCTAATAAATGTGTCATCAACGTTTGCTCAGGATAAGATGCTCTTTAAATGTGTGACTGGATTTATGAGACACTGAAACCTATTTAAACGATAGTAAAGTAAACGAACTGACATTTGATACACTGAATATATTTTAATGTCCACTAGCTTTTACCACTGGCCCTTTTTTAGGAATTTCCTTGAGTCTTTTTCTTCTAAGTAGGTTTTAAAACAAATATATATTTTATTTCCTGAGTAGAAACCACTGTTTTTAACAGCACACATTAAGTAAGTGTCTGGATATAGAATCATAAGGTGTCTCTGGCCTGCTCTGTGTCACATTCGACTAAAGCAGTTTTTTGATAACGAACTGGTTTGATCTCTATTAAATTAATTAGTTGGGAACCAACTGTATACAAAATGGAAATCGGTCTGTCCAGTGAAGCTATAGTTTCTTATAGTTTTATTTTTCGTTATTTTAATACTTCTTTTTGCCAGAATATCTATTCTAATACCTTTTTATGACTCAAATGGGAAATACCTGCTTCCTTATGTCTTAATTTACTCCTTCTTTGTATTGTGATTACAATCCAGTGTGAATATTTTGATGTACAGTTAATGGACGAGCGAATGCTGTTTTTTTCCCACAATATTTTTGTTGACCATAATGAAAGCAAATGTAGAAGTTCTGAAAATTTTTTTACAGCAACTAGCAGAGTGCTGAAGTCATTGGAGGGCACTGAGGTTGAACCCCTGCTTCTTCTGCACTACTTAGCCCAAATTACCCTAGCTAAAATTAGTAAATTATTATAAAGTTGTTTTTGTAACATTGATGGATTACCTTCAAAAAGGTGCTAAATAAGACATTAATAAATTAATTTGCAGAAAGGAACTTGTCCTATCCTTACAAAGTTGTACAAAGACTTCACTCAGTCTCCTGCCCTAAGTGGCTGTACAGACTGCGTAAACCTCAAGATTTATGCATTAATCATAACGATGCCTGGAATTTCAGTCAAGCCTTTCTCCAGAAAATGCATCCATTTACTACAGCACAGTTCCCTGAATGAGAAAGAGCCGTAGAGAAACTGTACTAAGAGGAATAAGTTTAGGTAAGTTTTTGTCACTTGCAGTCACTTGCAGTCTGAGGTGTACATCACAGTTAGATAAGAATAACTGGAGTGACAGGAAAACTAAAGCAGAGGAGCAACTACATTTGTTTTTTTCACTTCACATGTGAGTGAGGATAAAGATAAGCCATTCCTAGTGGACAGAGGAGAAATGGATGACCGCATTTGGAAAAAGTTAGGCATCGAAGGAGAGACGGAGGCGATTGGCGAGGTCACGCAGAGTTGGCTGTTGCACCACACGTTACAACTCCTGTGGGTTTTTTTTTTTTTTTTTTTTTGGCCTGATGGACTACGGGTGATTAGCATGCATGCCTTGACAGAAGTCACATGGCTACATGAACTCCATCCTCACGTGGCTATCATTTAGCTTTACTTTGATGACCCAAACAGATGTACTAGCATTTCCTCTTAAGAATAAACAGTGGTTTCCATACTGGCTACATTTTTTCCTGAGCGCTCTTGTAAAAGAAGCATTAAGCACATTCGAGTATACCACGCTGTTCTTTTTATCATCTCTGCTAAATTTAATAAAATTTGTGCTAAATCCCACTGAACTTAAATATCAGTAAGTTCTCATATTTGGTGTTCTCCATCTCAGTCTGTCTTGCCTTGGGCTGGCAACCTAAATTCTACCACTTATTTTCTGGATATGCTCTTTTCTGCTTTTTTAGGTACATCATGGAATTGAAAAGGTTGTCTTTTGCACTCAAGATCATACTTTTTGTAATCAATCTAAACTGCTGCTCGGAGCACCCCAAATGCTTGCCGTGCCGTTTGTTTGTTCAGAGCACACCTGCCTGTGTAATGTTTTGTCCTCTTTTGTTTCCTGTTATAGTCCAGCGACTTCACCATCACCGTCTGCTTTGCTGAACATGAGAGAGGAGGTACAATGCTTTTGTTTTGTGTGTGTGTGTGTGTGTGTGTGTGTGTGTGAGAAACACTTGTCATTTGTTGCACACCAAAGCAGCAATATCCCTGCTTGTGCTTGGAAGCATCTGTTTCCAGGCGTGTTCACACTCTGTAAACACCCAGGTGGTTGAGAAACTGTTTTTCTTTTTCGTTTCCAGCTCACTGTCTTACTTGGCAGACTCTTTGTTTGTGAGCGCAAAGCAGCCGTTATGGTTCTTTGCTGATCTTCATAATTAAGAGAAATGGGTCAGGAAACCATGTACAAAAAATGTACTGTCCCCTGAGGGGTTATTGGGGGCATGTTCAGTCAGCGCAAAATGAAAACGGTGTGAATAAGCGTAGAACAATGATGCCGATTCACTTGTCATCTTTTCTGGTTTTGTTCAGTAAAGTAGCTCACATCTGCACATTGCAACTTGACTCTGGTTTTTCTGAGACCCATTGCTACTTTGACCTCCATTTTTCGAATGTGTCAAAGAGGTTTTATGGTTGTTTTATGGTTGTTTTATTCATTTCTTAAACTAATGGCCACTCCTCATGTGTCCACCTAGAGTTCAAAGTGAAGAATCTGGCAGATGTCCTCGCAAACCACTGCATTTTTGGCATCCAGGATCAGATCTGGAAGGGAATCGGTATCCACCAAACATTTTCAACAACAATCATTGTACAGCGTACTGTTCAGGGAAGCTGGGCGTCCCTCAGTGTAAAGTAGCTATACCTAGTTTTTTGCTGCAAAAAATGTGCTAAAATTGAGGTATTGGTGTGGTTTTGCTGTTTCTTTTAAAACTGCACTGAACAGGGTGCTCTTGTTTCCCCCCCCGTATGTATTAAGGGATATAAATTCTACGTTTGTGTACTGTTGCATGTAGATCAATGTTTCAGTTTGAACAAAGTTTTGATCTTGACAATCCAAGATCCCGTTTGAATTGAAAGGCACTCTTCCTTGTGCGGATCCTTTCTACAAATCAAGGCCAAAGTGCTGTATAAATGTGAGGGTCTCTCCCCCCCCCCATTAAAAGAAAGAAAAAGGACTTAAAAAAAGCACTACCTTCTCTCAGTTTAACCCAGAATCCTGTCATTTTAAAGCCAGCGACCCAAAGCTGTCACATAACAGTCGATTAAATAAGATGTGAACCTTCTTCAGAGTTTCACTCTTGTCTGTGGTGTATAATCCTTGTCTTACGATAACTACGCATTCAGGAGTTTACATTCAGGACTCGGTACCAGTTTTTCCCTCCAAGTTTATCTTGGATTCCCAGTTTTCTTTTCTACCAGCTAAGCAGTTTTGTTCTAACTTTAAAGAGCTGTTCTTGGGGCTCACTTTTGAGTTCAAAATATAACCTGTGTAGAAACGTTGTGTTTGTGGATGTCTGTTTTGTTCTTGAATGTCTTCTCTTAAATGTGAATTTGAGATGTAAAGAAAAAGATGCCATGGTCAATTGCATGAGGTACTTCTGTTTGAAATATAAAAACAAATGGAATGTTACTTGCTGAAAAAATATTAAAACATATTTTTTTGCTTTCTTAATGACAAAAGAATCTGTACAAAACAATGCCTCCTCAGTTTTGCCTTCTTACAGTATATGGACCAACACTTGTCGATTACAGTGTTGTAGTTGCATATTCAATTTCAGTGCGCATGTGTTTGAAAAAGGTTTTTTTTTTTTTAACAAAGCATTTTCATTTTGTATCATCCCTGTTTTCTGTCCAAAATTCCTCAGTTGTAGTACAATTTGTGGAAGCTACGAATGCATTCAGTGTCTTGTATATGACATGTTTTAACCTATTTTAGTTAATATTATTTCTAATAAATGATGTTAAAATGTTTACATGTTCATTTTGTTATTCTGTGTCTGCAATACTAGTCAATGTATGTAGACTATACTTATCATATATCATGGGACCAGTTTCAGTTGCTTTCATTCTCAAATTATGTCAGATTTCCTTTAGTGAAGAACACAGCAGTGCCATATGTTTTGGAGATTATTCAACAGGAGCTCATATTTACCAAAACAGGGATAGTCAGTGGTTTAGGGTTCAGTACACCTGTAACTGTGTATAGCAGAGCTGTGCATTTTATTCTTGCAGTCCTAGATTTTGTTATTTTTCGGGATGCCGATGAGTAGTTATTGCTGACATTTTTACATTTATTATGCCAGTTAATTTTAGAGTTTAATATCAACTTGTTATTCTCTTGCATCAGATAAATCCTTGGAGAACTTTAGCACAATAATTAAAAAGGGAAAAGTTAGACAAATGATTATTTTTTTCCTTTTACTTTTTCCTTAATCTCAATAATTCAAGTCATGAAATGTTAATAAAAATAAATGTTGTGTTTGAAATGGTATAAATTTGTTTATTTTACTTTATTAATTTTACTTCCAGATCCTTTTTCAAGTATGATTATCTTCAAAGATGGATGATGTGACCTTTTAAAAAGCTAAATTTGAGTTCTTTTTTAATGTTTTTCTGTGCTTCAATGTGGCATCTCAATCTATAGATCATTTTGTCTTAGTGTGCTGAACCCTCTTCAAATTGAATGTTGACATTCGAATGTTGGCGTATTTTTTTTGTCCCTAGTCATCCATCGCTTATTGGAAAATATTGTTTAATTGAAAAAGGCACTTGAACATTTACTAATTTTTCTGTCACAGTGTGTCCTTTTTTATCTGTTCATGGAAACCAGTCATGTGTGTGAATTGCAGTGTGAGATGTAACTAATACATAGGTTCAGCAGATGGTGCAGTGGTTAGACCTGTTACCTTGATATCGGAAAGGTTTTTATTATGAATCCCTGCTCCAGCTCTAATATTCTTGATTAAGGTACTAACCCTGAGCTGATAACAGCCAGTAACTTGAAGTAGCTTAGTGTACAAATGTAACATTTATGTAATCTTGGACATCTGTAATAGATGCATATATAAACATTAAAAATACAAATGTAGGCTGCTCTGTCATAAGAAACACTTATAAGAATTCATACTTAAGACCACATCTATTTTCTACCTAAAATGAGCTATCAACACACGAGTAATGTCTTACGTGTTCAGAAGCTTCAATTCAAAAGTCGAGCCTTAGTGACATCGAGCTTGACACAACACTGGTGGTCTCGTCCACTCACCCCCCTGGTATGGCTGTAGCTGCACATCTCAGATGTCTTATAGCCATGTGGAGGCTTGCAGGAAACTATAAAATCAAGGGAACATGTATTATCTATAATAGTAATGATACCAGGCAAAAAAAATTAAAAGGCAAAGGAAAGCCTTAGCTATCACTTTAAAGCTTGAAATGATGAAAGAGATGGAATTTGTATGAAAGACAAAATTATGCATCATTTTAATTTAATGTTCACTTATTGCAAATAGCATAGCAAAAAATTGCTTTTCAAATTACTTTTCAAAGTAATTTGGAGTAAATAACAAATATATGCAGGTTATAACCATAAAGCAAATAAATTTACAAGAACACCCCAACACATTTAAAAAATAACATCAATAAAAGAACAACAGAATTCATCCATCCGTAGTGGAGTCTATTGCGGAAAGACAGTCTATCAGGCAAGAGGCATCCTGGATGGGCCACGAGGCCATCGCAGGGCAATCGCACACACTCATTCACTTACATGCTGTGGGTGGTTAAGAGCATAGAAAAACCAGGATTTTAACTTGCATCTAAACCCACAGTGCCACCCAAGAAAAATAGATGTAAAAAAATAAAAAGAAAATAATAGTCAGATTAATAATAAGTAAATGATGTGAGAGAGGGGGGTGTGGTGGCGCAGTGGGTTGGACCACAGTCCTGCTGTCCGGTGGGTCTGGGGTTCGAGTCCCGCTTGGGGTACCTTGCGACGGACTGGCGTCCCGTCCTGGGTGTGTCCCCTCCCCCTCCGGCCTTACGCCCTGTGTTGCCGGGTAGGCTCCGGTTCCCCGTGACCCCGTATGGGACAAGCGGCTCTGAAGATGTGTGTGTGTGTGTGTGTGTGTGTGTGTGTGTGTGTGTGTGTGTGTGTGTGTGATGTGAGAGAAAGGGGATGTTAAAAAAAGGATCACAGAAACATACAAGTCTTGATTAAAAGTCTTCTAATATTCTGGATTTTGTTTTGTATGAAATTCTCTCTGGTTAAAGAGATAAAGCAGTAAATTTACATGTTTACTAAAAAAAAGAAATGGTGTACCGTTTGTGGTTCAGGGACACATTTTTTCCATTTAAATTAATGTTTGAATTAAAAATTTGTTTTGTTACCTACTGCACCTTAAAAGCATCACATTATAGTACAATGACATGCTAACCTCGCCGTTCGTTGTATGCTGTCATCTGAGAAATATGGTTGCATTTTTAATTAGTTCCCACCACTAATTTCTGTATGTGAATTGTAAGTCATCTATTTTAAAAAGGTAAAACAATGACCGTGTTGGAAATTTCCAAGCTACTTTGGGAATCACAGATTTTGACCTGACATACTAATTTATTTAATAAATTAGGATGCAAAACTGTGTGGGTTGTGGGGAGTAATTAAAGATCTAAGCAAACGCTTTCATCACCTCTTATACGAGCTAAAGCAATGAACTGCTTTGCATTTAATTTTTTAGTTGACACTTCAGAGACCAACAGTGTTTTGTTATGTACAGTGATTTACACATTTATACAGATGGGTAATTTTTACTGGACCAATTTTGGAATTTTACTGGACCAATCTGAATCCGGGACCTTCTAGCTGAAAGGCAAAAGCTTTAACCACTACACCACCTGCTGTCCCAAATGGCCCCTTGGCTTAACCTGAGGTAATGAGACTGGATGGTGAAAGAAGACAGTGGAACCAATACTGGTTGAGGTGTGGGTTGGAGTCCTACTCAGATTGTGCGGACTTTACATGTTCTCCCAGTGTTTCCTCCCACAGTCCTCAGTCAATGTGAATCATTTTCATTAGATGTCAGAAGTTATTCTGTATGACTGCACTGCAGTGGACGGGTGTCCCATCCACACTATATCCCTGCCTTGTGTCCTCAGCTTCCTGGGAGAAGCTCTGGACAGCTGTGACCCTGTCATGGACAAGTGGTTTCTGAAAATGGACAGATGGATGGATGGATGAATGGAATCAATACGATGTTTTTGCAGATCACACTCTTTGCTCTCACACACTTTGCTCCAGTCTCCATTTGTCTCGCTTCCTGTTGATAGAAAGTTATGTGGAGATGAAGACTAACTTGTTCTCCTTGTCTTACACAAATACATCACACCAAATGTGTAGCAACAACACTAGAAGTTCAATTTGATGCATATGCTGAAGACCTGCCAGACCATACTTTCTGGATAAGTCAGCAGTTTAGGGCTGAAAGGATCCTTCATACGATCGTGTAAGAATTCCGAAAAGCGTGCCAAGGGATTTTGAAAACATGCTTTCAAAAGGGCAGCAGGTAGCAAAGTTCTTATGGACGTGACTTCTGCCCAAAGCACTTATTGACATGGACTTCCAACCAAAAGGTTACTTACTTAATCGCTGCTGATGAAACCCCAAGCAAGACATTTGACCTGATGCGTTTCGCCAAATATCAAATTCTATAAATGGGTAAAATGAAATGCCTAACTGAAAAAGGGTAAAACTCACTTAGTAGCGATCAGTATGATGCTGTGTTCTCTAGCTCTCATTTCACCTGCTCTGACTTGCCCAGAATCGTGTTCTGCGCCTTCTTGTTCTGTGTGCTGTTTCTTGACAGCAGGTGATTCATGTGAAATATTATGATATAAATAAATCAGTCTTGTTTCCTTATTTGTCTAATAGAGGACCTTGCCCATCTTTGTATAACTCTTGACCCTGGTAAATAGAGGAACGTTAGTTATTCTAAGTAGAACACTAAGTTTTTGTTCTTTTTTTTGTGAGGAGGGTTTTTTTTTCCATGCTTTTGAGGTCCACCATGGTCCATAATGTGTAAATGAGGCCAAATCTGTGTCATTAGCTGTTTTTTTTTTTTTTTTTTTTTGCTGATGGCTTCATCCTGGATGATGTATCGTGTTAAATGCTAGATAGTTAATGATTTACCCTTTTGTACCGCAGGGTATTCTTGCATTAATTCAGGATAAGTACCTTGATCAAGGGTATTACAGTAAGAAATGGGATTCAAACCTGAGCCCTTCAGCTTGCAAGTTGAAAGCTTGCACTGCTTACATTGTGCTGCCCCTAATTTTACTCTGTTTTGCATATATGGAGTGCACTCAGTACCATTAATACTTCCTATACAGCAAGAGGTAGTTTTTACTTGGGTGTACAGTGTAAAACAGATATTCAATAACCCTTTATGTTGACTTCCACTGTCTGACTCTAGTTGTCCAACTAGAAACCCGGTGGCTGTGAACCATTTGATTTCCATGAGCTTCCAAAGAATGGGCCGCTGCTAGGTTTCTACAACACTGGTTTCAAATGGAATAACAGTCAAGGAGTAAAGCTTCACTCCTAGCTTTTTTCATTAGGAGCATATTACACAAACCTTTTGTTTCGATTGAGGTATCTTGAGGGAATTGAGCAAATTACAGAATTCGGTTCTTAGCTGAATTGAGCACATCTGCTGAAAAGTTGCTGTTTTTGATCCTGTTAATTTGAAACTGATATTATGAATTGTCTTATAAAGCTTGCTTTGTAAAAAAAAAAAATATTTTTGCAATTCATCAGTTAGTGTAATTAAACTTAGTTGTCAAAGGCCTAAGAATAAATAAATGACTAAATAATCAGACAAATCACTGTAATGTAACATAACTGTAAGTTGTGTAGATATGGTGATGAGCTTAACAAACTCTTAACAAACTCAAATTCTTTAAAGCATGAAAATCATGGGTTCCTCATAACTTGGATTTTGGAATTAAACTCAGTCTGTCAGTGAAAGCAAAGAGATAAATTAAGATCTAAAGTGTAACACAGACCAGCTACTGACTAACTAGGAATCAAGTTTGATGCTCCTGACACAGAGCACCATAGTACAACCCTATTAATACAGTACAACTGTGAATGTTGCATAGTTTTTCTGCCTCACTTTTTAATATTAGGAACATGTGAAGTTTTCTCCACAATACATATGTCCAAAAATATAAGTAAAAATCATGACCATGAGGCCCATGTTTATTGACCAAAAATGGATTACGTCAATTTCAAAACTCATGCTGCTTTCAGTATTTTTATCAGCATAAAAAAAAAACACACAACTCAGCCATTTAATGGTTTATATCTTTTCTTTTGAGGTTTTGCAGCAGAAGCTCCGTTAATCAAAGTATAACAGATTGTTAAAAATGTGCAAAATATCTTGCCTGGTATTAACTTTCATTACATTATTTGTAATCCATGTGTATGCAGCAGTAAATGTTGTATTCAAAAGAATTTGAACTGGAGTATAATTTCTCCATTAAAAACCCTTCGGCCGATTATATGCATTATTTACATAATTATTTGCGATAATCTATTAAGAAACATTTGAAATATATAAAAAGTTATGCTATGTATCACTCTCCAGTCAGATATTATTTTGACAGCATTTAATAAGATTGCAAAAAAAAAACACAAAAAATAAAATTTAAACCTTTGGTGTATGCAGAATGAGATTTTGACTACACAGATACAACAGGATATTCAGTTGAACAGATTTGCAAAGGGGACATAATTGAACACTTTAAAATTACAAAATTCCATGGAAAAACATTGTATAAGGGACATATGTAAGTGCACAATTATTATAATTATCTCGCCAAAACTTAAAAAGCTGTTACTTTTTTCAACCTGAAAGTCAAAAATTTCATAAAAGAAAAAAAGCTGAAACACAAACTTCACTACCACATATGTATTCAGAAAGCATAATCTATTAATAATCTTTTTTATCAACCAGCAGCAGAAATAAAAAATCAGTTTCATGTGTAGTTAATGTACCTTTTACACAAAATCCTGTAGACTCTATACAAACAGGTCTGGTTTGATGACAAAAAAAAATAAACAATCAAAATAATACAACTTAAATACCCCTGAAATTAAAAGTTTTAGAATTCCACTGACACAATTTGTGGAAAATGTCTAATTTGATATTCTCCATAAAGCTTAAGCCAAATTACTTTTACCTGGTACCTGTTATCAAAGAGTGAGTGTAACTGTAAAACTGAGGCGTAAAATGCTTTTATACAGTAGTAACAAGATTTTTTAAAAAAAAAAGTTACATTAATAATGATTTCCTACATATTTCATTGAACGTTCTATAAAATTGTAGTTACAATTACCAAATTACCAAATTACCAAAATGACCAGACTAACCACTGAGGATGCATCCTTCAAAAGCCTTCTTAAATGAGACTCTTGCATCCAATAAGGTGCCACATTATTTAATGAAAACTTTAAAATCTTTCATAATGTGTGCTGCTTACAGTTTTAAAAAATGTTGTTACTGTTGTTTTTCATAAATATAGGTAATAAAAACTTTATTTCAAATATATGTAATAAAAGCGTCAGTAATAGCTACACATAGTATCTGGTTACAGCACTGCTAAAATGCTGACAGCTGCATTAACTGTGTTTTTTTTTTATTAATTTATTAGCTTATTTGTAGTTTTGCTATGTTTCCAACACACTGACTCTTTATTCTAGATATTAAGTAATACGGATTTTAAAATATGTTTAAAAAAGTATTATGCATTTTAATTTTTCTTTGTTTTTGGTCAATTTTCCAGTTCTATCAAAAGATTTTATGCCTGCCTATTTATTTTTTCCTTTTTTTTGTTTTCTTGCGGTACAAAAATTAACTGCAATTAATAATTTTTGGAATTCTAAATATAAAAAAGTATCAACTGCAAGAAACCTACATTATAAAAAAACACAACAAAAAAAACCATTGACATGCTCAATATTTGCTTTTTTTTCCTTTTAGTCTTAGTGTGCACAAGAAGAGCTAATTCTCTGGACTAGATGAATGGTTTGATAAAGCATTTATTGCTGATACAAAAAAGAGGAACATGCCTATTTGTAGTCTGCTACAAATAATAAAGACTTCCTTTTGCTGAACAAAAACGCATTGCACATGATTCAACTAATTATGCACAATGACACTATACAACTCTGAACACATCAACTAGATACAATGCATTAAATTCTTTGAACATCAAAAACATTTGATTCTCAAAAGCATACATTTTAAAAATTGTCATTTTATACAAAAGCTAATTAAAATGAGTGAATTTACAAATATACTCTTCAAATCCATTTGGTAGCTGGGCGGATTCTTCATTGACGGTACGAAGAAAACCAGAAACGGGTTTCAGTTGCAACAGCTGTGATTTACTTTACCAATTTATAATTATGAGAGATCAGTATGTTCAGAGATACATAAGAAGGACCAAATAGCAGACAGTAATACCTAGAAATGTGGTTTATAAATTTTCAGCAGTATTAAAAATATTGTAGCTATGAAAATACCAAAAGTCATTCAATGCAAGAAAGCTTTAAATATGATCTCTTGAAGTTAGTGAAACAACTTCTACTAAAGACTGCCTTGGCACGTTAATGTTTGAATATCTAAAAGCATACAGACACTTCAGATTTGCAGGTATTTCAAATTCCAAGAATAAACAAGCACATTTTCACACTTGTAGCAACATATACATCTGTTTAATGACTTATTAAAACACTGTATATCCATAAACGCATGCTTAAAAATAGCAGTATGCACTGTGAATGGTGCATGCAGTGACTGTACTTCAAACATTTTCATGTCTTTCCACGTTGAAACAAATGCCTTGAGCTTACATCAGGAACTGACAAATTATTATGACCACCTTCACAACCTGACCTACTGTAAAAAAAAAAAAACTCCTGCCAGTTCCACTACTGTGAAATTGACGATTTTATATTGACTTATTCGTGAATCAATCTTTCGACCTTCATCAAAGCTGTCACTCTCTCATTTACTGGAATAAAGATTTTTAAATTGTGTGAAAACCTTAATGAACTTCTGCCTTGAATATAATGTCTTAAGTGTTTACCAGTTGTTGTAACCCCCAAGAAGTATATATGTGTGTCAAAAGTATATATACAAGTTTAAAATGCATGAATGCATATTTGTGTGTGCAGTATACATATGAATATTAGTAAAACAATCTCTTCATATGGATAAATAGTTTTGTATGACTGGTAAATGCAATATTGTAGCTATTTAGTGTAGTAAACCAATTTATAGATTTGGGTCGTAAATTTGTCTTCGCGCATAAAAGGATGCATAGAGTTAGTGCAAGGACTGTGACGGGATTTTTCTTTGTTTTACCCTGCATATTTCAGCCGTGTTAAAGATGTGCTTATAGTTTGGAACTACCAACAATCTGTATGCCAAATTTGAGAAAATTAACTCAATTTTAGCTCATAAGCAACCAAAGTATTGTAATGGCTCTGACTGATACACTGAGCAATCTAAATTAGAAGGAAAGACCATGAAAACTGCAGACGAAAGCCTCGGCTGAAACCTCTGAAACGGGCAGGAGGCCAGCCACCACTTCAGGATGACGGGGAATCTTGCAACTTGTGAAAGAGGATTGGCTTGGACTTGCCAGCAAGAATCTTTGGCACCTGAACGGAGATGATCTCGGATATCATTTCTGGAAAGCTGACCTTCGTGGGGAGGGACTGAGCTTGGACAAAAAGGTCAAATGTAAACTGCTGAAGCTTCCTCACGATCTGTAAGAGGAAACACCAAATTGGAAAGTGAGCGTGTGCACAAAGTGAACATATCCACCTGGGCAGCATAAAAGCTCCATGTTGCGCTTTGGTTTTTTTTTTCCATTCATAGGTCACTTCTGCATTTCTTAAACTCCTCAAATTCTTTAATTCATAAAAGAATCTACTCTTCATATGCATAAATCAGCTCACGTATTATTTTACAAGCTCACTGCTGTCAGTAAAACAGTCTCTCGGTATGCTGCTGCCTTACGTACCGTAATCTAGGCGAGTGCCATATTTTCATTGTGATTATTGTGTCGCATACATGTGATCTTACCGGCTGCAGTGAGTCCATGAGGCGCGTGAGCTGCAGGAACCTCTGTGAGTTTTTGTTCTTTCTCCCACAGTTGATGAGACGGTCCAGTTCGTTGATGTAGCTCATCCGCAGTTCATCAAAGTACTTCTGACTCTTGAGCCCCTCAACTGGAACTATGGGGGAAATAATAATGCAAAACCCTTACAAGTACAGCACACAACACTGTGTGACACCAAAACAAACATACTTTTCATTTAGTCGATCCAGCTAATGTCCTGACCTATTAATGAAAAACATTTAAAGCAAACAATTTTACTCCCACAGCGGCCTGTTCAACGCAAAAATTATTTCTATTGTTTGTAATGTATTATTGTTTCTGAAACTATAATATGAAGTTAGGCTTTATGTCAACTACATCAGAGCTGTTATCTCCACATGACTTTAAGATTTTGTTGTACAGGTGGTCCTCGACTTACAAATTAGCTAACAGCCCGGCTTGCAGCGGCATTCCATTACCCTCATATTATTTCATTCAGGGAGTGTGCTTATCAGCCACTGTGTTTTATTTACAAAATGTTTTAACTGCAGAACATTTGGTTTGTGATTTCATTCAAGTTACTTTTTACAGTGGGTAACAAGTGGGTATTCTGGCAATGCCGTAAAAAGCTAAAGAAAACAGATTAGGAAATGAAGGTGAAAACAATATTGCGACATGAAAACATAATTATAGTACTGTCCTGTGTTTATGTTCTTATTCTACATTAATTTTATTCTACATTATTTTAACAGGAATAATTTGTAAAATTAATGAAGAAATATAAAACAGCCATATCAATACACGGTAGTGCTCAGAAGTATTTGAATTGTTCATAAACGGTTTATAAAACACAGCATAAGTGGATTTACGACTTATGACAAAGTTGACTTATGACAAGATGGTGGAATGGAAATCGAGGACCACACGTATAACTATTTCATAATGTGTAAGACATAATAAAATGTGCCTCTCTTTCCACATGTTTGCGAATTTATGAAAGTAAATATGTATTTTTGTATTTTTGATGTCTTTGAAAGATGGACTCTCACGCAGAGCTCTACTCACTGATGCTGAAGAGCAGCAGCGCCTTCATGCAGAGGAACTCTTCCTGGGTGATCTGGAGCAGGACAAACTCCTGGGAGAAGTGCCGCATCCGGATGCAGTGCTCGTACATGCTGGAGACATGCATCCGGTAGCTGCAGGGGAGGATGGATCATAGGTATTCTCATTATCACAGAGGCATCAGCATGCACACAGCACAGCAACTCGATGCTCTCTGCACTATCGCTGAGATATTTTCATTTGTTTTTCCCAAACAAATGCAGTCAAAACTATTAATTTGTCTGGCGAAAGTATCACTCTGGGGAATTGAGTCCATGCATATAAATGGTGGGTTAAACAAATTGAACTTTATGTTTTGTAAGGGACAAAAAAGTATAGGATAATGACAACATATACTGTTATGCACTTGTGTGTGTGTGTGTGTGTGTGTGTGTGTGTCTCAGTGTGTTCCTGACTGCACATTTGAAAATGAGTATGACTGATAAACCATTTATCATATAACCAAATTAAACAACACTTCTTATGTACATATACAGTAATCTTAGAGTGATTTAAAGCAAAGCAAAACTCAAAATCCATTTCAGTGTAAGTGTCCAGATTGACTGAATCCAACAGTACTTAAATTATAGAAATCCAATAGCAATAGCTTGTGTGACTGGTGACACTGCATAGTACTCTACATATTACAAAGTACATCCAAATAATAAATCTATTCATACTGCAGAGATGCACTTACTCATTGAACACAAGGTCAGGAGCAAAGTAAAGCATTCGGGCATTCAGGTTTTTGTAGGACCTCCAACCCAGTGCAAACACCATCACTCCCATCCAAGTATGCTGGATAATGGTCATCTGGTCATCCACGTGCAGATTGCGAAATCCTAGAGGAAATGTTACAAACAAGTGTAATCAACGTTTGAGAAAATCAAAACCTGACCTTCACCAGCTGTTTTATAAAGACACAAAAAAATTTGGCGCAGCTCTTTTTATACAGGATGTTATTACACATACATTACATTTATTTACTTAGCTGACACTCAACCAACATCCGCCCGTCCCGAGCGGAGTCGCGGTGAACCGGAGCCTAACCCGGCAACGCAACAACCGCAAGGCTAGAGCAGGAAGGGACACACCCGGGACAGGACGCCAGTCTGTCGCAAGGCACCCCAAGCAGGGCTCAAACCCCAGATCCACCACACAGCAGGCACTGGCCAAACCCACCACATCACCGCGTGACTTAAATTGCTCCCATGAAGTTGTCTAGCTGTATAAATGGGTGAATAACTGCAAGTTGCTTTGGAGAAAAGCATCAGCTAAATTAATAAATGTCTAGATGCTATGGCTGAGTGCCCAGATCACACCCCACAGGACTACATAAGAATGTTTCTCTACTTACTTTTGATGATGGATAATTTTACATTTCACTTAGTTATGCAGATCTGACAACATAACCACTTTTAAGGAGCAAAATTCTGTTGCCCTCAACTTGCATTATTTCATTTTGATTTTCCTTTCTGGGCACGTTCCCCATTATTTATGCTTTGCCCTCTAAGCACAAAGCAGTTTTGGGTTTTAAAACTTGCAGACGACAAAAAATATTTTTGCCTTAATTTCAAACCACTTAAACACAAGCTTCAATTAACAGAATTACTAATTGAGAAAGCAGCTCTTTTTCTTGGACCATTAAAAATAAAACCAAAATTGCTGCCTGTGTAACAGAGTCCACATCTGAGAAAAACAGTTAATTTCTCCTTTTAGCCATGTACTTTATATTCATTTTGTTTGTTTGGCAGAAGATTTAATCTGAACACCTTCACAGTTTATGTTTATAGACAGATGTTTTTTTTTTTTTTCTTTGTCAACCCCCCGGGCCTTCAGAATTGCATCTCCATCTCATCTCCCATTCTCTGTCATCTGTCCTAGGCTCATACTAACCCCCCGAAAGAAGAGTTATTTCATTACAACCGTATTCCCTCACATAGCTAGTTTAAACAGGATTTTATAACCTATACTGTTTTAGCTACATACAAATATGGTATTCCGTGATATACAGAGAAATATTTGTAATAAAGGTAGTTGTTCCCTGACAACAGGGAACCGTTGCAAAGACCTCATCGTACACTGACTTTATAGTAAGTTGCAAATCCCCTTATACTGTATTACATGAACAATAACGATATATAAACAGTTAACATTCATAAATTCTATGTTGTATAATGGGGCTTTCATTATATTTTGCATCTTTTAAATGGAACTTAAATCTTACAAATCTTAAAACTTACTTAAATGGATCTTAAAAGTCATCTCTTCCAGACTCACTTCGCCCATGATCTCTTAAGTTCATGTAAGATACACATGTTCTTGATCATGCTTGGATCAATCCCTTACAGAGCCACTACCACAGTGTAACGTAAATGTTTATATGTATCTCAAAAAAAATAAAACTACTAGGAAGGTGATTAGGAATCAGCGATATTCTGGTAAAGTTTTATGCAGCTACGTGTGTGATGAACGTTGATGCATATGATGAAGGAAACAAACTAACTGTACTTGAGAGTCACACATCTGCGCTATGTCTTTCTCCTATTGTAATGTACAAATTGTATTTTCTATGAGATGTACGCTGCTTTGGAGAAAAGCATCTGCTAAATGAATAAATGTAAATGTAAATGTAAACTTGAAAGGAATCACAAACAAAATGTTCTGAAAATGAAATGCCTGTGTAAATAAAACGCGTTGGCTGATGAGAGACACGAAATGAGTCAGTACGAAATATAGTCTGACCAGCCAATGTTATCATGCAACAGATGAAGTTGTCGCTGGACATTACGACAGGATGTCAGGACGGAAATAATATAGAAAGTTTAACGGCTGTCGTAAGTCCGAGTCGTTGTAAGCCACAAATGTCGTCAGTTGAGGAGTACCCGTATTTAAGGTGGCGCTATCATTATAATATCTAACCCTTTATCAATGAGAAAAACTTCAAGAATCTCAATTTAACGGAACCATAAGGAGTGCATTCCGCCGGTCTTTCTGCAGAGTCTACCTGGCAGGCCTTTGGCCCACTTGACCACTTTGACCAGTTGCCGCTCCCCTAGCTCGTTGAGGCTGGTCAGCAGGGTGGCGGCCGAGTCAGGCTGCCCGTGGTCGTGCCCCGCGTTGACAACCTCCGGCTCGATGGCCTCCAGGATGTTGAGGAAGACCTCCTGGGACTGGAAGCTGATGACACTTTTGGGGGAGATGGACGGGACAGCATCCGACAAGGTCTGCAGTGGGGTGTCTTCCGGAGCTTTCAGCTGACCCATCTTCTTCAGTTTTCGAGCTTCAGACACAGCAAAGAAATAATGAGCCACACTTACTCTGTGACGTCTTCAGAAAGCAATACATTTTTAAATAAAAGGCATTGGTCATTTCTCACAATATACTGAAAATAATAGGTTTTCAAATTCTTTAAGGTCTTTCAGAGGTCATGGAACTTAGTGTAGTGGTCATCCGAACAGGAAAGACACTCGGGAACACAATCTGCACACTGGACTCGTCCAAACCTATTATACTTTACAGCTTATTGCTTACCAGCAATATTTGATTATAAGACACATCCATCCATAAGTCAAATCTTACTTCACATCCTGAATTGATAACCTCACCGTACAAACTTTTGAAATATTGCATAGGGAGCTGCTGGCCATGCACCTGGGTATAAATGATGTCAAATGGAAACAGTTCATCATTTAACCAAATCAAAGAACACATTATTTCTCTCCATCGCTTTTCTGCAACATTGTAATTTATTACACTTTATTACACACAGCATAAACAGCTTATGAACAACATTACTTTCTGTCTGGCACTACCTACACAGTACATTTTCACAACATTGATAGCGCATATAGGATAAAGTTGATGAATTTGTTACTGACATATATTTTTGTACTGTAACTTAAGCAAACCCATCACAAGGAAAGTGGAAAGTGCAGAACCCATCAGTGACAGGGCCCTGTCAAATGAATTTTATTTATATTAATCATTTATTTATGAATCACTTTATATCCTCTGTAAGAAATTAATGAGCCAGTTTATATCACAAAGCTTTCATCTGAAAGATTAGCACACAGCTCCACAGGCAACTTGCCCCGGCTTGTCCTGAAATGCACTCCGGCTTGAAAGCAAAGTCCACTCTTGGGTAGTGTCAAGAAGTCACTTTATAACTGGTCCACTCCTAACCAGTTTAACGTATTTTTCTTCTGCGCTAATAACAAGCTGCACTGGAAGAATACAAGAGCTTATTTAAGACTAGTTCTTAATCGACTGACTCAAATTTAAAACCGCAATCAATAAACACAGCAAATATGAAAAATTCTATGACAGCTTTAATTATAACCAGTGCAGAAAGTGGTTACAATACTATGTACTACAGTTGAACTGAATAAAACAAATACATAATAATAATGATTAATAACAATGATTAATATGCTATTAGCAAGTGGAAGAGGAAATACACAAGCGATTAATAATGACATTAAACTGTGAGGGAACCCTGCTGGTGCCCACAACACCAGAACTCTTGTTGGAGGTTTTTCCCGTTAAACCTGTCTTTTAGTAGTGCTGAGGTTACTGGCACCAAGACAGCATACCGAGAACAAGACAACCTATTTAGTGACCTGGTTGCACTCCTGTACGATGAAGTGATGACAGCACCTTTTTGCCCTCATGCCAGACTGACACATTCAAACCTGCACTGATTAGTAAACACAACTAAGTCGTGGTGAATGCAGCTGGGACACTGGTGTGGCTTTAAAAGTAAAAAGGGGAAAAAAAAAAAACACATGTGGAAAGTTAAAGTCTGAACAAACACTTTTAAACTCATGCAAATACAAAGTCAAACTGGCATCTGCACACGTTTTTGTGCCTGTGCATGGACAAATCCTCACAATCATTTCGTAAAACTGTTAAATACAACTACTTGTAGTTGTGTAGAAAATACTCTTCCTTGAATAATTAACAGTTCTGGAACTGCCTGTACAGCAAGTACAAAGGTGTCTTGGAGAGATCTACACTGATTCTTTGCCAGAGTTTCTTTGTTATGTCTGACCCACCTACAACATGGCACGGCATGTAGCGCCTGGGTGGTATGAAAGGATGTGGGTTTGATACCTGCTCGGTCTGTGTGGAGTTTGCATGTTCTCCCCATATCTGTGTGCGTTTCCTCCAGGTGCTCTGGTTTCCTCCCACAGTTCAAAGACATGCTATTCAGATTGACCCATAGTGTGTGAGTGTGTGACAGAGAGAGTGTGTTCCACTGATGTATGGATGAGTGACTCCTTGTAAGTAGTGTATCTAGCAGTGTAAGTCACCCTGGTGAATAAAGTGAGTGGGCTGATAACACTACGTAGAGTTCATTGGAATTTGCTTTGGAGAAAACTGTCTACTTAATGAAATAACGAAAAGTAATGAGAGAGCATGTGCTCCTAATCGGATCTCTAGATTCCAAAAGGCTAAGACATTAATAATACCATGAGATGAATGACTGCAGTGAATCCACTTCATAATATGCTTTAGTCAATTCACATGCAAAGAACAGAATTAATTCATTCAGTCAATAATTTGCTCAACACACGATCGCACGTGGTCGAGACTATCCTGGGAACATCAACTGTAAGGCCGGGTACACCCTGGACACCTGTCCATCGCAGGACAATCACACAAACTCTCGCACACACCTTCACACATCATGGGCTATTTAGAGTCACCAGTGCACCTGAAAGATGCATGTTTGGAGAGTGAGAGGAAACCAGATCACACTGAGGAAACACAGCTGAACAAGGGGAAAACGTCTAAACTCCACACAGACTGAGCTGCAGCAAAATCCTCTACCTGCTATGTCTCCATGCTCGCCCTAAAAAAGAACAGCTCCTAACAAACTGTACTCCCCCCCCCCCCCCCCCGCACTGTGGCTACGCTTCTATTGCCTCTCAGTTCAACTAAATGTAGCTTTATAAATCGCTCTCCTCATCAAAGTGACACAGAGCAGTGAACAAGTGGGCACACACGCCATGAGCACAAATATTTTGAGTGCTAATATAAACCATTAAAGTGTGTACAGCACAGAGGGTGTCGTTCACATAAAATACACTGTTTAACCCTCTCCAGGGAGACGTTGCAAATTAGCATCAGCTGGTACAAATGTTTCCAACTGCCAGCAATAACTGGGCCCTGAGAGGGTTAAGTGGCCCAGCAGTTCATTTTGCGCATCGCATATTACGCATGTCTCGCGTGGCGTCTCTTCTTGCCGCCGAGATGACAATGAAATGACTTCCTGTGCTTACAGGTTGTTTACCTACACTCACACTCTTCAAATCAGTTCCACTAAGCTCACGGGGAAAAAAAAAACGCTGGGCTCTCAGGTCAGTTGGGCCCGCGCAGCAGCGGCCACGTGCGCCTCCCCAATAAGTCATTACTGTCGGAGAATCCCTGATCCTGCCAAGCGTTGGCTGGGGAGAGAGCAACCCAGATGGAATGTCGGGCATTTTTCATCAAATCGTCTATGTATGCGCAAAAAGAAAAAAAAAAGGAAAAAAACATGTCTGGAAAAAAAAATCAATCTAACTCAAGTAGCCAGTTGCTTGGATTCACTTAAAGGATATTTGCCGGTCTATTTGCATCGTTGCACAATACGAACCTCTCCTTAGAGCTGTGGGAACAGGTACATGTTATCACAGAAGGACTTGGTGTCAATCTGTCAACAATATCTTTGCTCCACTGATAAAGGCGTAAGTGACATTTATTTCCAAATTGCACAAAACACACATGATAAACAGACAGACAGACAGATAGAGAGACAAACAGAAAACTCTGTTTAACTGCCCACCATATTCACCATTCTAGAATGTCTGAAGTGGCTCCCTTCCCACAATTATAAGACCATACTTATTGCTCGTGTGAAACATTAAATTCTACGAGCTGCAAGTCAATGAACTGACACTGGATTCTAGTTCCGCAGCCAAACGTGTAACAAAAAAGGTTGGCTGAGGGTAGCTGATCCTCTTTAGTTACATCAACAAACCATGAAATAACATGTTTCTTTCTTTCTTGTACATTTGACACCTTTTCACATTGCACCATGTTTATTTCAGGCTTAAAAACTGTTTCAAAACTAGAAAATGAGATCAAAGTCTTCCTTCAAACCGTTCTCATTAAACTGCATGAACCACACCAGGTCACTGCTATTATTACTGGTCATGATTGTTCAGTTTCACAGCTTAAGAAACTGCAGGACAGAGATATAACAGAACACTGATTTTACTATGTATTCTTTCAACTGAAACTTTGCTGCAAAGCAACTTACCATGTGAGGCTTATGTGTTACAGTTACTTTGGACAGTGCAGTATTTTATTGATCCCTGTAGGGAAAATCCATTTATACATGTCAGTACTTTTTTACTGGACTAATTCTAGGTAAGCACCTTGCTCAAGGGTAATACAGCAGGAGGGGGATTTGAACCCAGCTCTTTTGATGGCAACGCAAGAGCGCAAAGCACGTCGCTCCATGCTTTTCCCAGGCAACCCCCCTTTCAGAGACATCATTAAAAGCAGTGAGTCATCTTTATACTTATCCCAAATAATACCCTATATTGTATTTAATAATTCCGTATTAGTAGGCAGCTCGTCTCTATACAATTACAACTTTTGACAGTTGTAAGGCCACCTTCTGAGTGAATGCATCAGGAGGGTCAAGGGAACAGAGGGGGCAGTACAGCTTCTGGACCTCTTTAGAGTTATCCAGTACACTCTATGGCAAATCTAATGGTGGGGTCAATACTCCATGACACAATAATATCTTGAGTAAAATTAGTTCAATTAAGGGGGCGTGGTGGCGCAGTGGGTTGGACCGGGTCCTGCTCTCTAGTGGGTCTGGGGTTCGAGTCCCGCTTGGGGTGCCTTGCGATGGACTGGCGTCCCGTCCTGGGTGTGTCCCCTCCCCCTCCGGCCTTACGCCCTGTGTTGCCGGGTAGGCTCCGGTTCCCTGCGACCCCATATGGGATAAGCGATTCAGATAATTTGTGTGTGGTTCAATTAATTTCAGTCAAAATCAACACTTACTATTACAGAAACAGGACAGTATCATTTAAAATACATATAACATAATGTAACATATCACCATAACACTTTCAGAGATCAGTGAGTAAATACTACCATAGTTTTACTGAAATCTCTGTGGGAGTCTTGAGTCTTCTAGCATCCCAGTTGGGAGACAATAAGAACTGGTTTTTCATAATTTTTCTTGTAAAAACATACTTTGCTTCAAACTTCAAGGACTGCATTGAAAGTGACTTTTCAATATCCAAAATTTAAAGGAGAATGTCATCTGCATATAAGAAGAAATCACGCAGGAATGATTTGAGAATAATAGGCGGGATGATGATCATTTCGGCAATCTCGTCGAGTGTCTTTTCACACATACATTGCTCTGCTGCACAGGCAATTTGCTAAAGATGCTGCATACAAAACAAAATCATTTTACTAAAGCTACACCCTTGGGCCAAAAAGAATCAATAAATATTTCAGCTCAAGTTAATAAAAAGGTTTTTTCTCCATCTAACAAAAGAACTGCAGATAGTTCAGCTGAGTTATGCCTGTAATCATATGATATAATGTCCATTACATTACATGACCAGTAGTGGATATTAGAAAAATCACAGCTCCTTCAGGAGGCCAGATGCTCTGAGTGCTGGAAATTATGAAAACGATGCTAAAATGATAATTAGTGCAATATTATAACAGTTTGTTACACCTTTAAAATCCGATAATCCAATTATGAGATAAACTGAAGATTGACATGGTCGAGAAACCATTTGGTGTTCTTCAGTGACAAGACCACTAGCTGGCATTCCTCCAGGTATATGGTTTCACAACTTGTTCTTACGTCAAGGGCAAGAGTTAGCCCAGCTGCGTTCAAGCAGAACAGCTTGGTGACGCCAACATCGCTGGACTCCACAATGTTGCCATTTACAAAAAAAAAGAAAAAACAACCAAATGCTTGATTTAGTTTAGTCACATTTCAGTAACACTGATCTTTGTACAATATGGGGGCGTGGTGGCGCAGTGGGTTGGCCCAGGTCCTGCTATCTGGTGGGTCTGGGGTTCGAGTCCCACTTGGGGTGCCTTGTGATGGACTGGCGTCCCGTCCTGGGTGTGTCCCCTCCCCCTCTGACCTTACGCCCTGTGTTGCCGGGTAGGCTCCGGTTCCCCGCGACCCCATGTGGGACAAGCGGTTCAGAAAGTGTGTGTGTGATCTATGTACATTAAATTGTTCTATTTTCCGAATGCTTCTGTCACAGAGTGCCCCAAAAAAAAAAAAAAAAATGTTTCTGGGGAGCTACTTCCACGTATGGTATGTTAGTGAGCCCCTTCCCCTCGAGATGACCTACTTTGTTTATACCCCCACACACGCCCACAAATATGGGTATTTAGTGCAGCATGCAACTCCTGAAAGAAGCCAGACAACAGAGGTCAGAAGCCCTGTCTAATTTATGGGGCTCCAGATTATTTAAAAATTCTTTGCAACTATGTCAAGATCGGCGTTGGATTTATGGCTCTTGGTGGAATGAATTAAATGTATTGAGTTTCTCTGAGTCACTTATTAAGTCATTGGAAGCTGTCTGAACTTTATGTACGAAAACTCAATATTCAAATTAAGTCTCTAAGTTTTCCATAAATACAAGTTTTACTAAACTGTGCATAATGAGATATGTTCTACATTACAGCCTTTGTATTCAAGTCATCAGTCATTTCATACATGTGTTCAATATTTGCCTGCCAAAGTGCTCTCAATACTGAAAACACAGCAGTATAACAGCTGTTGCCGTTGGACTTGCAGGTTGCAGGTTGAAATCCCACCTCCTGCTACAGTACCTCTGAGTAAGGCACTTGTCCTGAATTGCTCCAGTAAAAACAACCCAAGAGTTTAAATGGCTCAAGTGTTGCAAAAGCTTGCAAAAGTGGCTCAACTGTTAAAAAGTTGCTTATTTAGAAAAACATCAGTTAACAGAATAAATATAAATACACTGTATTTCCAGAAGATGTGTTGGAAGGAAAACCACATAACCTCAAGAAATATGACCATGGAATATGCCAAAGTTAAAAGTCACTCACGCACTTTTCTTAACTGCTTATCCCTGTCAGGGTCACGGTGCTCCGGAACCATTGGGCACTAGGCTTGCAGGATTACACCCTGGACAGGATGCCAGTACATATCAGGGTAGCCACATACACACACACTCAAAATTAAAACAATGTCTGCTAAATTGCCTAACGTGAACATGACACTGACAGCAACAGAGGGTAAAAAAGTAAAACTGCATGATACTATTTTAGGAAAGAGCGTTCTTTTATTTGAAGTCTGAAGCTTTGGAACTGTTCTCTGATTTCACACTGTGGTATAGGTCCATTCACGTAGGGAAAAATGCAAGGCCGTTCCATCCCTCAGTTTACAGTGAAGTTTAGTTTAATAGACAAAAGGAGAAGCTACTGGCTGTTTCACTTCTCTCCTTTCCTTGAAACGTGAGCAAAAAACAGGGAAAGGCCAAGAATGCGCTTGGGAATGTGCGCCATTACTCTCACGACCAGCTTGCCCCGGGCTGAAAACACTTTGTCGGAACTGCTAAAGGGAAAATAATGGCTCGTCCTGCTGCTGTGTTTCAGAAGGACATATTTCTAACAGCACCAGCAACGGCACGTTGATCCAGTTGAGGCTATTCCAGTAGATGGCCTGAACACTTTTCAGAACATTTTGGACTTAGGCTGTTCTTTTTTTTTTTTTTTTTTTTTTACAGGTACATGGCAGACAATGAGCTGAAGTCGTTACTTTGTAAAAGTGCACCGACTTTAAAAAGTGACGAGCACCGACGTCACGTGGTAAAAGCGCTGGGCAAAGTTTGAAGTGTTTCTCTTTTAGTTCTTATTTGCTTTCGTGGCAGCAGCACAACACATTCTTTGCACCGAAAAGAGTGCCAAGCATTTCCATGAAGCTTGATGAGATTTTAGTCTCTCACTATTTACACACAGACCTATTGCCTACTTACACAAGAGTCTAGCTCTAAATGGATCTTAGTCAAAGAATTATATATTTAACACACCTGTCTGACATTAGCAGATACACCGAAACTAGGGGGCACAATTACTTTAGCCTGCTGCACATATCAGGAGAAAAATCATTAACTAGACCCATGCAGCCAGCGCTACGAGAGATTGTGATCTAGGAAAGGAGCAAACTGACATGTAAGGATAAATTTAAAAGCAAAAAGATCTAGGTAAAGATATTCATGTCTGCATACCTACATTTAAGTAATATACTGTATTTGAGTACATTTCTGTTAATGGTTACTTTACAACGTCCGAAACTGGAATGGCCAGAATTTGTGTCATCTGATTACAAGACATTTTAAGAAAGTGTGTGAGCCACCAATACAACAGAAGTTCACTTCAAGTTGTACAAGTGAAGAAGTCCAACTCAAAGAAATCCAATTCTCTTCTTTGCTACGAAATCCAGTACACCATTTGCTAAAAGATAAAATGTATTAAAATTAATGGTATGATTACCTGTGCAGAGACATTTACAAGGTCATCTCTTAAGATATTATCAAAGTTCTGTATGGAGCGAGATGGAAGTAAAGACTGTTCTCTCGCCTAGTTTACAGTGACACGTACCTGTATACACCCGAGAAAGAAAGGACATTTCCCTCCTCCAGTTTAAACTCAGATATAGTTTTCTGCACCTAGATAAGAAATGGAAAGCTATTCTGTCCTGTATTTTATAGTGTGATATAGTGCTATACCCCAGAGAGTAAACTGAAAGCTACTCCTTCCCCTATTTTACAGTGAGACACAGTTCCATATATCATGAAAAGAAATGAAAAGCCATTCCCAAATTTCAGAGTTCACATTTGCTTTTTGGTGTTACACTTCCATTTCCATTTTTCAAACTGGAAGGAAAGGGAAAAAAAATGAAATGTTAATAAAATACAGTGTGTTGCTAAGTAAATAATTTATGTGCAGCTTTAAGCAGGCAATGTATCATAAAAGTAAGCGCATTTCAATACAGGTCCTGCAGAGGCAAGAGACGGAGCTCAACCAGACACCTTCCGATTGTAAATCTGGATCCTCAGATGCTATGGTACCTGCTGTGCCTCTAAGAAGGCCTTTCTCTTACTCTAGAATTCAGTTCATGCAAGTAATCAGAGATCTCAAATAACATATTATTTCAACCAGTCCTGAATTGTAACCTTAAAAAGTCGGTATATGACATGCCTTTGTTACTATTTGGTACACTGTGTGCATTTCCTTACATCACTCTGTGGGAAAATACCACAATTTACCTTCAAGAGGCATTATAAAAAAACCCACATCTGGAGAGGAACATCACAGGATTAAAATGGTTTCACTTAATCCCAGCTCACTTGTGTCATGGAGTGTCTGATAGATCCGGCAGCATCTCCCTGGGGCACCAGCGTCGGCCTGTTCCTCAGTTGATCCACAGGGTCACAGGACCCTCAAGCAAATAGATAATCCTTACAGTCCTGGAAGGATGGTGGGCTCAGTAATGGCTTTTGAAAACGGAACCAATAGCTCATACTTCCGCTGTGAGAGAGACTCAATTCCCAGGAACAATTATGCAGTCTGGCGAACGTGAGCCAAATTCTGGTCGAGGCTTGATGCTTTTTTCTTCCAAAGAGAGGCTATAAATCACAGCATAGTGGTGCACTGTTTGGGTTGTCTGAACGTAGGTTTTAATCCAGCTCAGTGTGTGTGAAGTTTGCATGTTCCCCCATGTCTGTGTGGGTTTCCTCTGGCTTGCTTTTAGCACAGAGACCTGTGCGCCAAGTTAACTGGTTACTCTGAACTACCGTGTGTGTGTGTGTGTGTGTGTGTGTGTGTGTTTGTGTGTGCTAAGTTCCAGATCGCGGTGACCCTGACTCGAACAGGCAGTTAAGGAAAGTGAGAGAATGGGCAAGAGGCTATTAATAAATGTCGCCACCGCAACCATGACGTTTGTAACCAATTGACATTTCCATCATGTGATATTCTATAAATCCAGACCCAATCAGCTACTATAAATTTCTATAATTCCATCCACAGTAGATTAACAAGTCAGTTGACCAAATCCATATACCTCCATATGCCATTTCAGAGGCAGTCTAAACCCATATTAAAGTCAGTACGTTCCCAATGGTTCCCACTGGGAATTCAATCCACTATGGTTAATTAAATAATTTCTACTCTAGCCAAATGTTAATATTACAACATGGATTCTGGCAACCCGGAGAGTATCGGCTGCGCTCCAGCTTCAGGCCCTGACCCAGTGGTCAACTACCAGTGAATAAGTACATTGTGCAAGATGACTGCAAACAAAACCAAGCTACCTACATAACAGGGACCATTCTCCCTTTCCTTAAATGTAGTGGACAAATTATTACTCCTTCATTCTAAAATGCATCAGAGTATTAAAAGAATCACAGAAATGTGTAAAAACACTTATTTGACTGTTGAATGTGCATTCAGTTTACTGAGTCCAACAGAGAGTGTCCAACAGAGAAGAATGCAGCCCTTGTATCTTAGTACCAATCTTTAGACAATCTTTTCAGCAGGTCAGGCTGCCCCAGCCTCCTCCTTGGCACCTGAAAATGCCTGTCAGTATAAATGATGTAAAATACATCCAAACTCTATTTTTTTTGTTTATTACAGTTACCATGCGCTACATAGGACAGCAGGGAGCACCCCATGGTGTTGACATGCGGTTTACCACAATTATTCCCCTAGTCTCCCCCCATCACAGAAAGCTTCAATCTCTCAAAGGATAAATGTCAAGCTGACATTCTTGAGGCCTTCAGACCAAGAACCTCGAGTCAACAGTAGGGTTCAGCTCCTCCAAAGCCCAGAAGCAAAGAGGTGACCTGCCGTTTGTATTGATTACTTTTTGTAATGGATGTGATGTACGCACACTCATTGGTTTACACAAAGGGTACAGCCTTTACTTGGCTAAATGGCAGCAGAATAAGGACCTCAACTGGGAGTTTTAAAATGGGTGAAATCAGGGACAATGGAGGGTTCACAGATGCTAGCTGTTTCATCCAGCTTCCGTATTGAAACACTTGAAAAGAGACAAACTCTCAGCGGCAAACACAAATCAGCGAGAGGAAATCAAAAGTTTCGAATGAACAGGTGGACCTCTGTTAAGACAACCTCTCAACCAATAAAGGAAAAGTCACCCACTCAACTCAGTCACTCGCTTAGTCACTCAAACCGCTTGTCCCGATCAGGGTGGTGGTGGGCTGGAGCCTGTGCCAGAATCACTGGGTACCCAGGAAGGGAAGCCAGTCCATCACAGGGTCATAAAAATATTGTGTTGGTCAAACAGTTTTGTTCACTAAAATATTAGCATCTCAATGTATTCCCAGATATCGCGCTGATGTTATTAAAGACAAGCCTGTATTTGAGCTTTCGGATTGTTTGTTAATTTTAAATTTGAAACATCTGCTTATCTCTTCAAAACAAAAGATAGCAAAGCAAAGTGGTGGTCTGAAAACAGCAACTTTAGTGGTTGCTATGGCCTATGGTGTCGCAGCCATAGCAAATTAAAAAATAAGAGTTTTGTACCGCTGCATTTTTTCCACTATCTGTGTTATTTACGTTTTCCCATAAAACTTTCAAACGCTCACAGCTCATATCTGCTTGATAACACGTATGTGCAAGTTTCCTGTGTGCCAAAATTAGAAATGCAGAAATGAAAAGAAGCTGCTTTCCAAAGAAACGCAATGTGTTGTGTTGTCCTGAATCCCAGATTTGTTTACATGGTGTTACAACTACTTTCAGAACCACTGACATTATTGTGTCATGAAGTCTATTAGAAATATGCAGAGTAGAAAAGCTAGGATAGGTGGGAACATAATTTGTCACTACATTTTCACATCACCAAGTAAAAACTTTTTCTGAGCATTACTGCGGACCCTTTTTGACTTACTGTCATAAATCAGCATCTAACGGACCTTCCAAATATGAACCCAAAAACCCAACACATAATTTCGAATTTGCAGGTGCGTGTAGGCGAAACAGGTAGCGAACGTGTTATTATTATTATTCTTCAACCCCGTGCCACTGCAACGGTGTGCTGGATGGAATACAGTTTCGGTCTGCTTTCATTTAGACGCCTAAGACAACACTCCTAATATTTCAGAAGCTGGTATAATTACTAGAAATGGTTCCTATAGCCTTTCTGACACATCGCATTTAATTCAAGTGCTGTTCACCAAGCATCCTCAGTGTAGGAAGTTTCTGTTGCCACAGGGGAACATCTAGTTTCGTCTTTTTGTTTTGTTACTCTATAGGCCAGGGAAGGAAGAGGAAGAGGCCCCCTGGGTCACTTTGCCATTTTCACGTTTCCGTAATTTTTGCAAAGCAGCCATAATGCTTTTCGATTCTCGGAGTGAATGACAAATAAGGTTTACTTCACTCCCAGAAAGGTCCTATGACGCTACCTAAAACAGCTGAAATAATGTGAAAACATTACACAAGCAGAAGATAAAAACTTTAACCCGAGACCTGAATTTTTGGGGTGCGCAATCTCCAAAGCAAATGGACGTAATTAATTCCACAATCTAAGTGAGAGGAAACACTGCAAAACTGCAAATCACAAGTGAAAAAAAGGTTCCATCACTGGCACCGGGTATGAACGTAGACACTTCCTTCCTTATTTTGCAATACGCACTCAGAGGGCAGGAGCAGGTACAGCCAGTGCATAATCAGAGCAAAAAATGACTTTCGAAGCTCGTAGAAGAAACATCAGACCCAACTGGTGAGTTGTAAACATGATCAAAAGAGCATGGTACACTTGGAAAGGCCCCCACCACCACCGCTCCACAACCACTTTTCACTGCTGGTGATGATGTGCCTCGTCGGCAAGAGTTACGCCAGCCTCTGCTACCTCGCCCCCCCCCCCCCCCCTCCCCCCGAGGGCCCATTGGGAGCTGCGTGTGAATTACGGGCATTTCGGCAGCTTCTTTAATTCATGTGTCTTCGTGTCACTTTTGTGCCGCTCTGTACAATTTTCACCGTTAGCGAAATGAGAAAATTGAGGAGACTGAAAATGGAACATTGGACTAAAATTAGTCATATTAGACCCCTGAGGGTGGGGTTGCATTGATCACAAATAGCTTGGAGCTGCTTGTGAGGAACGTGAATGAACCACCTTCAAATTATTTGCCAGCACCATTGGTTGCCTGATTAGCTGCTGCATGGTCATTGTGCCGCTGCAATTGAAAGGAAGGGTAGAAATGCAGGAGACGGGGAAGGGACATTCACACAGATGGAGTACTTAGCCTGAAGTAGAAAAATTCTGCAAAATTTCTTCCTGAAGCTTAACCTTCAATGCCAGTTTCAGGTATTGGGTATTGAAAAGACACCTACTTCTCACCAGTTCTGTACATTGAGTTGATATGTGATTCATACATACATTTCATGAAGAAAGCTGTGTGTAAAACGTCATCATTCTTTTTCTGCAATACAATTTTGTTTTCCATTAAATGTAGCACCAGTATATACGCTGGGACCTCCAGTCACTCAACACATACGTTCCACATAAACGTTTTTACATTTATTTTTATTTGGGATTTCCATCACATCTATTTTCAAACATTTGTCACTGTAAAGACCATTTGCATTTCTGTGTGCAGCCCCTAGTTGGCAGTAAAGAGTCTCCAAACATAAAGTGTATGTATGGGACCAGATTAATTCAACTCTACTCCACAGTGTTTACAATTTCTTTGTGGTCGTTTGTGATTGCTTTATATCAATCACAAGATCACGAATGCTGCATATCTTTATGGAGGAAATATATCAGCAATCAACATTAACCCTAGCATTACGGGAAATGTTTTAATGCGCTGAGTGCCGATATGGTTAATATTTCCAGCAATGCTAGCGGTCTGAATTGGGGTCAGTGATGACCCCCCTGTTGTACATCATGCATTGCACTACTACCATCCTCTAATAAACAATGAAGAACAGTCTGTATGCACACTATGCCGGCAGTATTGAAACATAAAATGCTGAAAAGTTAGAAAATTCTGGCACATTTGGTTCCCGCTACCCACAAGGTGTAATACTCCCAAGGTTTTATAAATTTGTAGAGACAATGTACTTTGATTTTCATCATGCTCAAACTTGATAAAAGTCAAAAAAAAGTCCTACAGCATTTTCTAACGGCATCTTTTTTATTTATTATAATCTATTTCCAAGTGAATAAATTCAGGTACTCGCTTATTATGTTTTGTTATTTGTATAAATAATAAACACAAATGGAAAGCGGCCAGATACTGACAAACGTGTTGCAAAAACGCATTGCATGTCCTTTCAAACTAATAAAAGACAATGGAAATGAAAAGTCCCAACTGTATTTGTAAGTTAAGAATCCAGTGCTTTGAAAACATGTTAACTGTAATGATTTTTATTCTGATTTTCTAAAGCAGCCTTATTGTTTTTTTTTTCAGTCATCCCACTCAGTGGATTTAATAAAAATTCTATTACCTCCTAAGGTCATCCCAGCCTCAAAGCACTTCTTCAGACGACAAGAGGGGCAGTTCTTCCTCCTTAGCTTATCGATGGTACAATCATTTCTGCTGGCACACAGGTATTTCTGCTTTCCTGTAAGCAAAATCACAGTGCACAGACAGATTTAGTAAATTTTACTTCCTGTAACATCGTACACACGCAGCAGCACCCGTAAGTGCAAGCAAAATGGCCCATTTCATAAAGGATCATGAAACAAGCTTGAGACAATTAGCTTGTGTTATGTGTGTAAATTACTGCCAGAGGAACTGAGGAGATATCGGTTTTGTTCTCTTTATCTAGGTTATTTTTCTCGAAAAGCTGTGGAAAACAATTTAAAGGAAGCTTCTCCTATCAGGTGTTCATAATCATGAAGGGCTATTTTGGACTCAAAAAAAAAGCATCTGCATTTGGCAAACTAATCATAACCTGGATGCTAAAACTATCCACTATTCATGGGAAGATAACTGTGGTGGAAATGTCTTGCTAAGCCGTTATTATTACAAAGAACGTTTAGCAGGACTACACTGGGTCCATTAGGCAGCTAGATAAAAATCCAGATGGGCTTTTTTTATATAGGTTCTTTTTGTGTCAAGTGACTGTACCTAATTCCCCATTGGTCAATTTCAGTCCGATTCAAAAGTCATAATACATAAGTAAGAAGGCTGGGAGCAGAAATCAGGGGAGAGCCACAAACATCCTGCCTTAAATATTTACAGTACTGATTTACAATGCACTTGTAATGTCCAGCACGCTCCACCCAGATTGAAAAGGCTCTGAAGGTCATAATGTTTCCTATCTGTTTTTGTCCACACTTAAATTAAAGAGTCTATATTTCGAGTCAGTTGCTCATTCTGCTGGTAGGGCATAAGGAACCTTTTGTCTGCTGAGCACATGGGTCTTTTGTGCTTTCAAGCTAAGTGTTATTCACTTCAAATAATTTTTTTTTTAAAGCACATCAGTAGATTCTTTGGGCATGGAATCATGCTCTGTGGAGCCAGTTTTATTACCCTGTAATTCTGCAAACAACTGGACATTTCTGTAAGCACAAGTGCAGCGGCACATGGCAATGGTGACAAGCTGGTCAGGCAGGATGTTGCTCTCTGGGAAAAAATACTTGACTGATCGCTGACACCGGACTTTGGTTTTCCAAAGGCTGGCTCCTGCACAATCTGCTCAAGGATCTCAGCAAGTAAACATGCAGCTTGAATTTGGTGGAACTGCCAGGCAGAAGGTTGGCTTCTGGGGAGCTGCTGAATTAAACCAAGTTTCAAAAACTAGATGTTTAAGGAGCAGAGAAGAGTGGCACAACAGGTAAAAAAAAATGCCAGTTATAGTATATGCCTCTTCATGAGGGAAAAACACATGTTCCTTGAACGCTGCGTATTACTCACTCTCAGTACCGTAGTAATGACAAAAGACGAAATGTATCCTGATTGCTGCCATTACGCAGTAGAGCTTACAGATGTATTTTTCTCACCTCCCCGAACTGTGCAGCTCAGTATTTTGCTGAAGCAGTTCAAGTTAAATACCTTAATTAATGGGATAAAAAAGCAGGACCCTTCTTGGAACTTTAACCAGCAACATCCCAAACAGGAATGGTATTTGAACTCAACACATTTTTTTAAAGCACCTTTATAGACACCTAATGTTTCCCATGTGTTACTGTAATAGGTCTGAAAGAATTCTTCCTGCAAACTGAAGCTGGGTATCAGCCTGATGTGATGCCAGGTCACAAGGTGAGAGGTGAGCTGACAATACGCAAGCACTTGGTACAGGTGAACGTCACCTTATTTTTGCTGTTTCCACTCAGAATGCAGCGCTGTGGCACAGGAATTCATGGCCCACAAATCTGCCGTTGGCGCAATTTCCAGGACGCATTTAAATGTCGTATCTGCTGAAATGTGCTTTGGTGCTTTGGGAACATACTGGCAGCAACTGTAAATGATGATTGGACGATTTTGAAAAAAGCAGGAGCATAGAAACTAATCAACAGGGGGTGCGGCGGCGCAGTGGGTTGAACTGGGTCCTGCTCTCCGGTGGGTCTGGGGTTCAAGTTCCACTTGGGGTGCCTTGTGATGGACTGGCGTCCCGCCCTGGCTGTGTCCCCTCCAGCCCCTTGCCCTGTGTTGCTGGGTTAGACTCTGGCTCCCCGCAACCCCAAATGGGACAAGCAGTTCAGACAATGAGTGTGTGGAAACTAATTGCGAGATTAAACCAACATCTGAATTCCTCTTACTTTTCACAGGGGGTGTGCCATGAGGTCCGCAAACATACACCAACACCATTGTTGTCCGTTTTTGACATCTTTATGCAAACTTTCAAATAGTTTGCACCTGGACTGACAAGAGCAGGGCCATATATTAAAATGCTGATACATTTTGTTTACTTTTTCAAAGTGAAACAGGCTTGTTGAAGTCCATGTGCTGCACACTGTTAGCAGTTTCCTCACTGCTTGAAGACGACGACACAAAGTGCTTAAAGGGAATAGATCCCACTTGTCACATTTTTTAATTTAACTTATTTTACGTCACTGCAAATCTCTCAGTGATGAACAAGAAAATTATGTGCTCCTTGTTTATAATTCATTGTAGTGTTGCTTTATGATAAACTCTGCCCAGGATTTCCAGAACATGTGCGAAATTAAATTAAATCAAATTAAAAAAAAACTGTAATTAGGGACATCTGATGGGTCACTAACCTTATTCATTTCGGAGGCCAAGTGAATAAATACCAGAATCACTCCAGTCTTGTGTGGCATTAAATTTATAGCAAAAGGGGAAAATTTGGTTTTACAAATCAAACAATTACAACACAATGATATTTTGTCCACTATGCTGCTGAAAAGAGACGTTCAGATGTAAAACATCCATAAGAGTATTCATGTTATAGAAGCTGTTTATACAATTTAAAAAATAATTTTATTATTATTTATTATAAGGTCTTAATACTTACGTTTACAATTTATTTCTATAATCTTTGAATTTCTATCAGAGTCAGAGTTGTTTATTTGTCATTTGCACAGTTACATCATTAATTTTTGGTCACATACTTTAATTACTGGCACCGTTATGCTTTTATCCACATACTGGTTTTAAGTGTCCGTCAAACAGATGTGACATCATAATCTGTCACATCTCTTTTCACCTAATGTACATGCACTGTGATGAAGGCCAACAGATCCGTTCCCTGCATATTAAACTGTCTGATGACAAACCAAGTAAGTACTGTCTCATACCTTCTTCCTCCCTTATCTTGTCATGTATTGCTAAAAGTTTGCACAGAAAACACAGTTTCAATTGCAAATTTATATTTGGATTATCCATATTAGAGAGAGGAAGCATCAGCAGTACTGTGGGCACTGTACCCATCTGTGATGGAGAAGCGGGAGCTCAGTTTTCGAATAAAAAGCTCTGTTTGTTGCTCAGTCTACTAGCCCATCCTCACCCACAACCATGAGCTTTGGGTAATGACTGAAAGGACAAGATCACGGACACAAGAAGCAGAAATCGGGTTTCTAAGCAAGGCCACAGGGCTCACGCTCTGTGACAGGGTGAGGAGCCTGGTAATCTGGAAGAGCCCCGGAGTAAAGCTGCTGTTTATCCAGATTGAGGGGAGCCAGCTGAGGTGATTCAGGCATGTTTTAAGAATGCCCCCTGTAGGAGCAGGAGACCACTGCTGGGGACAGGAAGGTTTGGACCTGCCTTCTCTGCTTGGCTCCACTGTGACACTCTGCAGGACAAGTGTGTGGAAAGAACCCTGCTTGGGCTGTCTGGCCGCGAAGTGTTGAAAAGACCAAAAACCCCCAGTGACCCCCAGATAGCATCACTGATGTGTCGTGTCACTGATTATGTTGTGCATTTAGAGATGTGATATAAATAACCACGTCAATAAACTGCTTGAAGGAGTATCTGTCTCTATCCGGTTGCTCAGTTTTGGAAGAGAGGAGTCCAACCACCAGCATTCAAGCCCTAGTTGCATACATGTTTGAAAGCCAAGAACAGGGTGGAATGAGTGTTCTCTTTACAGGGTTCTCTTATTACTTTTTCCTCAGTGTAAAAGATTTCCAATATATGTTTGTAAAGTGGGGGGCGCGGTGGCGCAGTGGGTTGGACTGCAGTCCTGCTCTCCGGTGGGTCTGGGGTTCGAGTCCCGCTTGGGGTGCCTTGCGATGGACTGGCGTCCCGTCCTGGGTGTGTCCCCTCCCTCTCCGGCCTTACGCCCTGTGTTGCCGGGTTAGGCTCCGGTTCCCCGTGACCCCGTATGGGACAAGCGGTTCTGAAAATGTGTGTGTGTGTGTGTGTGTTTGTAAAGTGTGTTACAAATGCTTAACATTGTTTTTCTAATCACCCACTAAAGCCTGCACAGCACACGCAACACCGGGTGTGCGGTGTACGGTCGGACACAACGGGGCACACCTTCGGCAGCTCTCTTGAAGAAGACCTTGCAGCTGCCGCAGGTGAGTGCTCCGTAGTGGCAGCCGGAGGCCTCATCCGAGCAGATCAGACAGGTCCTCTGAGGGGGGAAGAAGAACTCCGCCGGGAACACGTGCTGCCGTCCGCCATCGAACCTTCAATCACAAAACAGAGGAGACTCACGGAAAGCCGCACGCCACTCCATGTTCTGTAATTAATACTGTTTAAATTATACAGCTCTTGCTCTATGCCGATTATCCCCAATGAGCCCGACGAGCATGTGGCTCTGTTTACAATTAACACACAGGGAAAATCAGTCTCCTGTGACTGTACAGGGAAATATACAGATCACGGCCTGACCTTGTATATAAATGGTTAAAATTTTTTCCATGACAACGAGAAATGAGTAAATTCATTATTCTGTTTTTGCCGAGCTGAATGAAGCATTTAACGAAAAATAAAAGTATTTCTGTGAGAGAAGGGGGAAAAAAACCTTTTTTAGAACCAAATAAACATATCGTGCATTTACATGGATAAAGTAAAACACATTAATCTATTATCACAGCAATTTTTAATGCTGTGCAGAAAATGGAAAACAAGCTTTTCAACACGTGGCTTTTCCAGTTCATTGCAGGCTGAAGCCCATAAGGCCAGAGACTGTACGCCGACCTGAACTGGGGAACATGTACGGAAAACTGCAAAAGGCAAGTGTATGAAAATTTGAATATCACTCAGTTACAAGAAAAAAAAAACAACATACAACGGCGAGACTCAAATATGTACAGCTATAAACTTGTGACAGATTTCTGTGACAAGTTTGCTAATTGATTCGTCGTGTTTACATAAAAAAATTATTTATTATGACTCAGTCTGTTTTCTTTCGCACCATAACTTAGAAACTGTAAAAATGTACAGAGACAGACTGAATGAGCAACAGGCGGGAAGAAAACCTCAACTATTCCATCAACGGGCCATTCAGCTCAGTGGGGGGCAAAGCACTCTGGATAGAGTGCACACACATCAAAAGTCACATTTCATCCTCTGAATAATAAAGTGTATGTCACAGTAGTTACAAAAAAGGACTAATCACAATGCAGCCCACGTCAGTTTCTAAAAATGTGGCTAGTATTAACAGTTATTCTGAGGACATGAATTACCGCGTGAAACACGGGTGCCTCACATCTGCAGGGCGGCACAGTGGCACAGCAACAGCGCCTGGGCGGTGCGAGAGGATGTGGGTTCGATACCTGCTCGGTCTGCATGGAGTCTGAATGTTCTCCTCGTGTCTGTGTGGGTTTCCCCCAGCAGTCCAAAGACACGCTGTTCAGGTGGATTGGTGACTCTAAGTCACCCATAGTGTGCGAGTGACAGGGAGAGTGTGTTCCACTGATGAATGGATGAGTGTACGGCACTAGCAGCGTAGCTCACCTTGATGAATAAGGTACGGGCTCATAACACTAAATAGTGTTCACTGGAAGTCATTTTGAAGAGAAGTGTCTGTGAAATTAAGTAATGTAACATCTTGTGGGCTGTGGGTTAGAACATGGGTTCGGTGTGTGCAGATTTGGCATTTTCTTCACGTGTTTCCTCCAGACGCTGCAGTCCGTGTTTAATGCTGATTGGTGACTCTGAACTGTCCTTCTCTGTGTGTGTCTGTGAATGAGTGTGTGATTGCACTGCTTCACACCCCATGCTTCCAGGATAGGCTCTGCACTACCGCGACCCTCGACAACCAGTCAATGATAACCGATGGATGGATGGTTAGCAAGTTTACTGTATCTTTTGAACAAATATTAAAGGAACTTTTGACAACTTATACTGTAGCCCAATAGATCTAATGTTACTCAAGACACAATTCAAAAAAAAGCACAATTCAAAAAACGATCTCCTGCCGCATTTACAAATGAAGTCCTTTGGCAAAAGAAGTATGCAGCAAGGCTTCTAATAAGAAAAGCATGTGTGCACTTTCTGTCAAATTAGAGCAAAAAAGTACTGATCAGACCAACACATCTGTTATCATGCCAGCAATGTTTTGATATGCAAGCGTCATTTGAGGTGTATCAACCATGAAGCGCCCTAAAGAGGTTTAATATGAACGTTGCGTAAGCCGCCGGAGATCAGTCACAAGTGGTTCCACCATTAAAAATAAATGGTTTGGAACAAGAGGCCAGTGGCTTCTGTCATAGCAGAGTTTCTTCTTCTCGTCTTTCTGCCTTGTTGCACATTTGAACGCTCAGTATCCCCTCCACGAAATACGACTGTTTAAGGACACATTAAGACAAAAAATACCCACAGACCAGGCATGGGATATCGAGGAGGAAAAAATACTGCCGATCCCATGGATAAGACAGAACATCCTTCATGGGGACAAGGTGAGAAACGTGAAACGCGTTTCCAACATGCGGCTTTCGAGCTTCAGGCAATGATATTCGCACCATAATTGCGCCCGAAGTGCAATGACCGCTATTCATAAAACTCCAGGTTTTTTAGAAAAATGGTGATTTGATTCTCAGTCTCTCAATCACTGACAATTTTCACTACTGTCACTACTGAATACCAGCTCCGAATGTGAAAGCCTCACAGGACAGAATTAATTTTCCACTTTCTCCGAAGGCAGAGAGTGTCTCTATGATTTCCCATTAAAGCGGCACAGGAGGTGTGAAAAGACGGAGGTGTGTGCGGAAAAAGCGCAAAGCATTGGCTGGAGGTGGGAGCTGTCAGGGTAGGGCCTCTGGCTGAGGCTGGTGGGGGGGAGAGGGGGCACTCTGTGGTCTGAAGACCAGCGTAACTGGATACTGTGTGCAGACGAAGCTACGCCTCAAAGACCTCCTGCTTAGCTACCAAGGCTTTTTGTAGAAAAAAGACAAGGACACTTTCTAATAATGCAGACACCCAAATGCAGTAAAGAAAAAGAATTAAGATCATGATTTGGAATGTTGGGTGAAGTCTGAATGCACAAAAAGTTCTGCCATCCTTATACCGGTAAAAGAAAGTGGCAGCTCACCAGCAAATGTCACCTGTTCACATCACGCATTTCATTTCACATCGTTTCAGTGATGTGCTAGAAAAAAAAAATCCAGAATATTTACATTTTGTTTTTCACCTGCTTGTACTGCACAACTGACAGTTGTGTAGTCCGCAAAAGTATTTGATAGACACTTTAACACCATATGAACTTCCAGGTGCTCATCCAAATTTTCGTTTTTTTATCAGTTTAATTGACAACATGACTACTAAGGTTTGTTTTTAACTTTCACCTTCCTGGACCTTTCTAAAACAATACCTACAAAATGGAACTGTATCCATCTTCCACTTTATGACTTAGTGTAAAATGCATGTTTGCAATGAAAATAGCCTTTCTGTAACATTAAATGGCATTCGACTGGGCACTAATCAAAGATGAAACTGCACTGCTGTATGCCAGTAATTGCAAAAATGGGCTGAGTATGTGCATACGTATAATATGTCTGTCCAATGTACAGGAATCCAAGAAGCACTTCTACAGTTGCTACATGAAAAATCGCTCTTAAAGAAGCATCTGCTTTAATTCATCTTGTCTCAGATGCCACAGCGACCAGATGCTGTTCAACTTTCTAATATAATATGACATGTAGATATAACCTTTGCAAAATCAAGCATTATCCTTTAGAATGTAAGCTGGGAAAAAATTTTACATTTTAGCTAAGAAAAAAAAGAACAGCTTCTTTAAAACTTATTTGGTGGTGAAAGAATATATTTACTTAATTGACATTAGTCATGTCTGCAAGCCTCAGTATGCAGCAAGTGGGTTTCACAGAATTAGGGTTACATTTCATTGTGACACGAGTCAACTCCAGTGACCCTCTTGCTCAGAATGCTTTCATATTTGTGTTGGGGGAAAAGAACATTATTTTTCCTGGAAAGCAATTTATCCTTCGCATGAAGCTCTTACTGCCACAAGCACCACATTTTATATACTTTCAATTAACAGTAGCACACTATTTAAACAACGTGTGCAAAAGCAGGACAAATTGGATAATTTCATTTCCTCTCGTAGATAAGTTCAATTTTGCACGGTTAATGCTTGCCATGGGCAAAATGGCATATTTCAGTTCCAGCAGTGAAAATAAGTTTTCAGCGAGGTGTGGTCATGAAATATCAGAGGGGGACCTAATTAATGTTAGTCGTCCTTATTCATTTTACTTATTAGGTTCTTACATTGACCTGTTTGCAATAATTGACCCATTCGGACAGTTGTGTCATTTTTACTATATCACTTTGGGGTAAGCACTGCAATCAAGGGTGCGGCAGCCAGAGTACGGATACAAACCCGGGTCCAAGAATCCATGTCAGTAGGTTTTGAGTCTAACAGATTCTGGAAAACTCTCTTTGCCCATGGAATCAAGGATGACACATAAAACAGAGATCATAAACCCTGAGACTGAAAACCCATTCAGACAACATCTTTTTCTATTTAAACCCAGTGCATCTGATGGCAACTCGTGAGTGGAAAGTGTCACAGGACACAACCATGTGGCATTCAATAAAATGGCACAAAAAGACTACACGCAGAGCTCTTGAGCTGTCCAATATTAACCCTGAATTTTTGGGATGCGCACCGTAATACTGGATAGTAAGCCTGAAAAACATGTAACATGGATGTAAACAACCTCTCCCTGCAAACTTCATGTAGTTTATAACCTCACTGAGTATCAAAATTCACTGCTGCAGTTAGCCCTACGAAGTTGAAGAAAAGGCTGTTGACCGAAAAGCATTTCTTCATCCCCATGTCTTTGGCAACATCAACTGCTTTTATTCACAGCTGGGAAGTAAAAAAAAAACGGCTTTAATTCAGCCATTCTCAGCTTGGAAACTGGAGAGATTAATCTAAAGTATGTGTAAACTGCTGGATAATTTTTAGAAAAAAAAGGGTCTTGAAATTCTGAGACCGGTGGAAGCTATGCTCCAACGACACAAGTGTGGAAACATCACAAGACACGTATGTAAACTTCTAGATTGCAAAGAGAGCTTACAAGTACTGCAAAGGCTACTTTAAAAAAAGAACTGGTCATCAAGACACCATTTTATTCAAAACATACACTTACCTCTCTTGCTTAGCAACCTCTATGAGTTTCTACTCAAAATTCAGTTTACAATGAATTTTTAAAACGTTAAAAGATTGCATCCAGACTCCAGTGATGAGGAATTTATGACTCTGCAGGCTCTGGTTTCACAGTGGAAAAAGGTATGGGTAGAGGGCCAGTATACACTCAACTGGTATGCATGCGGTTTCAACCTTGAGCTGCTGCAGTATCTCCATCAAGAGGAGCCACCGTCTGGGAGGTGGCCACGCGTATATACTGAAGTGACGTCATTCCGTTATCTTACTCGAGCTTACTGAATGAATAAATGCTTTTCGGTCAACAGCCTTTCCTACAACGTCGTAGGGCTAACTGCAGAAGTGAATTTCTATATCCAGTGAGGTTATAAACTACATTACAGTTGTTTCATTGTTAGATGATTAAAATACATTATCTATGTAGATATGATTTTGTAGGTACCAAAATTATTTCAATTAAGGCTATGCAAATGTGTATCTATATACACTATGAATTAGCAGTGATTCACAAACACATATGCACATGTGGAACCTTCACACTAATTTAGTGTAAATTAGACACATTTCTATTACAAACGTTGTTATTCTTGCATCAAAATGGAACAGAAATTAATTCAGAGCAATACATGTTTTGAGAAATGCCAAACTATAGGTATGTGTAACGCATGCTGGCAAAGACCGTAGTGTTGGACTAATTGGCTGTATTTTGTGACTCGCGTCTCTGCCTCTCTGTCTATTAGTGCAATCCACTTCTGTTTACTCCAAGTTCTCTGTTGCTTTGCAGAAAAGCCTCTACCACAAGAACAAATGCAAATGTAAATGTAAATTGCCTATTTCTGCATCAACTATAAATACAAGCCCTACAATTTTAAGATTTAAATGAAATGTATATGCGAATATATATGCACAAATGAGCATTCAGTCCAAACATCAGAGACTGAAAAACAGTCATTTCACACTTTCAGTTCCATGAAATAACAAAAATGGCATGGCCTAAAACTTAGCAATTAGATTTTACAAGACAGACAAGCAAAAATGCCCTGCCTTAAATCCTGCTTCGTACCTAAATAAAGGTAGCTGATCATTTACTCACAGAATGTTTATTTTAGGGCAATTAATACTTTCTTACCATTATTCCTGGCCACCGAGCATCACGCATCTGGAAATTTCAAAAGTAATGATCATAACACCAGTAAACGCTCACAACAATGCCGTAACTAGGGAGACCGTTGTGGCTGGAGGATTCACTACTAGATGTACTTTTGCATGCAGACACGTGTTTCTGCAATATCCTGCAATGCCATTACTGCCGCAACCTCATGGTAGCTTTGGGAAAAACGGAGAATATTCACAGTACAACTGTCATTGAGGACTAGCTGTTTCTTACTGTGTCCAGTGATTCTAAATGTCATTCAAAGGAATTATAGAAAATCAGCACCATGGGTCCTGAAATATTCAGTTTTCTGGTTTTATTTATTTAGTCATTTATTTATTTTAAAATTGTGTGTTAGAATGAAATGCCTTGTTCTCATAAGATTTGGACACGGAGTGAAAATCTGAAAAAAGAAATAACTAAAACCTTCCAAACTCCACTAAGAAATGAGTGCACTGGTTAGTCTGATGTACAAGGATAATAGAATCCTGCAAACAGCTCATGAATGAAGTTCTTTAAAATCTGACCTCAAATTGAAGTATAAATGGGGGAAAACAATACTAATTCCACGCAGTCACATGTACTCCAGAACACATGTGACAGATGCTTACAACGTGGCTGTGATGTTGTGCTCTTTTGTGTGCCCCCCCACGCCGAGAAGAAACGTGCTGCGGTAGTGCTGATGTCCCTTCTATATTCCTCAGCCATGAAGGAGCGTGCTGCTGAGTACCTTTTTAACCTATAAGGTGTGTCTCAAAACTGCAGCATAAATAGCCCATAAATCCAATTAAAGGTACAGATTTCATGTGCTCATTAAAAATAAAAAAAAAATAACTGGGGTGAACTGGTGTCTCTTAAACCATATTTACGGCACACATTTTTTTTTTTTTTACACTGGCTAGACGAACTGAACTAAAGGCTTTCCTATACAAACTTATTTAAATCTATATCTGCTTTAAAGACACTTTGGACAGTGTATAACAGGGCCTGCAATTGTGCATTCTGTTGTGAACTGGGGGAGCAGATTCTGCTTCATGCAATCAGCACTGCGTATTTAAATAAGAAATGTGTAAACACAAAATATTTTCTTGACAATTGAATGAGAACTACTTCTTATACTTACTTCCTAACACTGTCATATTAATATCAAAATAGCCCATTCTGAGATGTCACACTTTACACACATGGCCACAAACTGTCCTAACTGTCAGAACGCACAAGAAAATAAAACATTTTCTCATGATTACCACATTAATTAGTCATAACTGGCTATGACAGCTGTCATATACTGTTATGATGCCCTTCTTTGGCATGTCTATGACAGCATTATGAAGAAATTTAAATCAGGAGCTCAAATAAAATGTAAAGATGAAATTAGATGAATCAAAGAGAATAACCCTCTCAAGAACACACTACTACAGAAAAATAACTTTATATTTAAGGCTGGGTGATATGGAGAAAAATAATAACCACAATAAGTATAGGTATAGGTCGGTCTTTGATTTCTTTTCGGATGGAAATCAAACTGTGAACGGAATAGTCTTGACACATTTATCCACAGCAAAACACTCATGAAGGTGAAATTGGCATCTGTCAGTCCTGCAGGCAAATTTTTTTAAGATCACATGAAATGTCTGAATAATCTTCAGTAAATCTTTAGACCTTTAGACCTCTAAAACCATTAGAAAACCCTCATACATAATGACTAATGTCCTGAAATCACGGAAATGTGCAGAAAACAGAAAATGCACAGAAACTGTTTGCAGGGGGTGAAGAAAGGTTTACAGCAAATTCGTAGCTTTACCTTTGAGATCTTTCGGGTAGGTTTTGAATCCACTGTGGTGTCGAACATCCACAATCCTCGCAGTTAAAGAGCTGCATGCTGATATATCGTAGAGCCACAAAAGAGTAGTTGATGATCACAGAACAAGAGACATTGTTACATGTACAAAACTGCACACAGGGCTACAAACTCTCCTGCATTTGGAGCAAAAACCACTCTTTCAACCTCCACCACGCAGGTTCCAATTACAAAAACCTGTTGGCTGTATAATGTCCACGAAATGACTTTCCAAAACGAATCTGACAATTATTGATATTCTTTTATCACTCGGACCCATATTCAACATTTGCATCCAACCTTAATGTAAACACAGAGATGAGCATGCAATTTAATAATCATTACATAATGTTGAAACTGGAACACGACTGTACACAAACTGTTGTTAAATTGACTACGTGTGTGTTTACATTGTCTCCATGCAATCAAAGGAAACTGCACACAGAGCTGAGCTGATCTCTCAGCGTTAACACAACGCTTATTATTTTTCCACGTGTGATTCATAAAAATGGACGATCTGTCAAATGTGCATGAAAAGATAATAATGCCATAAGCAGAATCTGGTCTCCTGCTGTACACATATCTCACACAGAAACTTATAGGGTCTATGAAAATGGCTTTATTATTATTATTATTATTATTATTATTGTCATTATTATTATTATTATTGTTGTTGTTGTTGCTGCTATTGTTGTTCATAATAATAATAAGAAGACGAAGATGACAAAGACGAAGAAGAAGAAGTCCAAACACAATTCATTGCAAAACTAAATCAAACCAAAATTCCACAATGAATTTTTCTGGTGAATAAAACACTTTTTTCAGGTGACAACACTTTATTTTTTCACACTTGATTTACTAAAACCAGTAACAGGTAACCATGTTTCGCCTACAGCAGCTGTGCTACTGTGAATTAAAATCTTCCTTGTCACTTATAACACTTGCAAATAAGCTCAAGGTGCCTTGAGGGGAGGGTCAATGAGCATTTTCCACCACTGGTTACACAGGAGAACACTGGCACCGCTTAGGAGCTCAGTCCTTTTGACTGATTTTTCACACCCTTTATAGCCTTAAAAGTCAAAAGCAGACCCAATTACATGGCTGACAAAAGCTAAGAAAAAGGTCTCTCTTGCTACGTGGGAAAAAAAATTACAAATGAACTGAAAAAAGTTAACTGGGTTTATCATTTTAACATTATTTACCAAATTTTATCAAAACTTATTGAAAAAGCAAAACGTTCATGTATTAAAACTCCATTATTATTATTATTAGTAGTAGTAGTAGTGGTACATAATGTTCTGTAAAACTGTAAAAACTTAATGGTAATAGCTGTTCTATTTGAAAAACGATGAACAATGGCACGCTTTTAGTATTTTAGTATTACAGCAAGACTTACGAAAACTCTACACGGGTTTGAAGAAATGAGAAAAATAGTGATCAAAATCCACAGAATGAGAAAAACACGCATGCACAATTTCACAATGACAGATATTATAATAGACTAGCAGCCAGGTCCACTTAAAATTACCATAAACACATTTAACATTAAAAATACTGCCATTCCTCAGCGACCGAGAGGCTACGCCAAGTTTTCTGATGTCAGAGAGTGCTGCAGAATTGTTCAGGGGTAGAGGTTAATCGCACATTCTAACTTATAAGGAGCATTTTTTTGCTTTGAAGTCATTTAAATCCTGAAATAATATTTGCAGGATCACGAACTACATACACTTGTGTAGAAGTTACAAAAATAACTTCATAATACAATTGTTCTTCAGCTAGTTTTTTTTTTTTTCTTTCGTGGTTGCAGATCTGATTTCCATGACATCAGCCTAATTTGTACCATAACAGCTCGTCCTATACTATCCTGAAGTACCTTAGTGGTAGTACGCAGCTTTGCACTTTGGTTTCTCTTTCACAATGAACCTTTGTGCATTTCTTCCCTTTCTTTTTCCTACTATATATTTTCAATGGCAAAGAAGTCGCTCCTGCTTGTCAATGAAAACATTACGCTGACCTTCACTTTTTTCTCTCTCTAAAAACACAGCTTCACTGCACGAACGTACTGCCGGCTCCGGTGCTGTAGAACTTAAGCTGCAGCCATCACCGTGATTATTGCACAGAATTAACGTTCTTCAGTCGTATTTTATCGACAATTACTTCATTGCTCAAGTGACACTTTTACATTCGATGAGCCAGGCATTTTAGTGCAATCAGGGTAAGGTGCGGTGCTCAAGGATACAACGCTGGCGCCCTTCATCTCCCATCAGCAGGCGCCAGCTCTTCTCTCAGCTCGAGTCACACACAGCACTAACTCACAGAGACACAGGATGTAAAATGTACAGAAAATCTAAATCAAGGCTGATACGTCCTCAAAATGAGGCCGATGTTAGTATTACACACTCACTTAGCACACACTTTCCTCCAAGGAAACTTACGACGATACATTTGTTTAATAACTTGCTTAGTTCTACAGCAATTTAAGCAGCGAGGTAATTTTTACTGTATCAATTCAAGCCTTTGCATTTTGATCAAGGGTACTACAACAGGGGCAGGGATTCGAACACATTGCATTCATTCTATTTACATAAGGGTGATTAATATGGTGAAAAACAATTATCACACAGTTAACTATTTGGGAAAATCACCACCGCTGTGCTGATTTTCTTAATTAGCACATTCTCAAGGTTGACTTTAAAATCACTTAGTTGGTCTTTCATTTCTTTTCAGAAGGAAAAACAAAACTGCACACAAAAGTGATGCAGCAAAATTATTTTTATCCACAGCTGATCAATCAGGAAACGGAAAATGAATGGAAAATTTCTCCGATTTCCAAACATGCTTTCAGGGTAGTTGTCTTTCATCTATCAGCCCAACAGTAAAAGAAGCTCATTATGAAACATAAGTCATAAGACCAATTCAGATGTACAGATTAATGGGAAGGGGGGGAATATAACATGTAAGAATTTCTTCTCCCTATCCATAAGGCTCACTATTCATTTATTTACTTCCCAACAGTTTTCTTTATCTTTGTCACTAAAATGCAAAAGGTCTCATCCTCTGAAAAAAGCACAGCTGTATGCTGGTAATACTGCCAAAACCTTCTGCTGTCTAAATCCACATTAGCTATGTCAAATGCCCGCAGAGAAAAAAAAAAAAAACAAAAAAAAACCTAAAGACAAAATTCCAGCGACTATACGCATCACTTGAGAAACGATAATTTAATTTTCAGGATGCTGTATGACTGCTCCGCAGCTGCAGTTTCCCGAGCAAGCAGTACCAGTCACGGGGGCACTAGACTGAACCCATCAAGCCTAATGTGTGCAGCACGGTGGCACAGTGAGCAGTGCTGCTATCTCATGGCCCCTGGGTGGTATGAGAGGCTGTGGGTTCAATCCCTGCTTGGTCAGTGTGGAGTTTGCATGTTCTCCCTGTGTCTGTGTGTGTTTCCTATGGGTGCTCTGGTTTCCTCCCACAGTCCCAAGACATGCTTTTTCAGGTTTCCCCATAGTGTGAGTGACAGGAAGAGTGTGTGTGTGTGTTCTACTGATGTAGTGTGAGTGACCCAGTGTAAGTAGTGTATCTAGCAGTGTAAGTCACCTTGGTGAGAAGGTCTGTGGGCTGATAACACTACATAGAGTTCACTGGAAGCTGCTTTGGAGAAAAGCGTCTCCTAAATAAATGTAAGGTGCATTTCACATCGTCTACTTTACGAAACATTTATAATTGTGGCTTCAATAGCAAGTCAAGCACTTCCTTCCAAAAACGTGTGTAGTGTGTACTGTCTGCTATCCTGAGTGATACATTGTTTGTTTATTGATTTATTTATCTTATTTCATGTAATTCATAATGAAAATGTTTACATCGGGATTAAAAAAAAACTGTACATGGCTGTAATAATGCTGGCTGAAAATGATGATGAAACTTATAATTGCAGCAGAGATGTTGTTATGGTTTTCACCTCCCATACTATTTTTACTTCCGTTAGTATTTTTTTAATCATTCCAAATGAAGCTTATGTTCACATGTTGTGCATAAATAAAGTCCCGGAAAGTGACAGCAGTGGATGCTTAAGTAAATCAGAAAAACTGAATCAGGTTTGGAGAAAATCTTAAACGTCACAGGAGGAGATAAAACTTTTCGTATAGATCACGCTCTGCTTCTCAACTTCCCTTGGTGTCTGTTAAAAGCACAAGGGCAAATGCAAAACGCAAATAATGAGACTGTGTGTAAATGTAACGGTTTCACTTTCGCTCCGAAGAAACAAGAGATGCATGATTAAGAAAGTCGGGTAGAAAGCAGCACAATGTAAGCAAAGGCGGATCATCAATAGCGCAAGTAGGCGGCCGGCCGGGGAGCGGAGGAAATGGAAGCCGGCACGCGCAAGGTGGTGTGTGGATTCACGTCGAGCGCGCGGTCCGCTCCTTACCGTCCGTCGGAGTAGGGCATCTCGAGCCAGTCGGTCACCTCGCTCTTGGGTTCCGGGGGGCCGCCGTAGGGCATCCTGGCCACCATGCCGCCGGCGGGCCACTGCTCGGGGCAGTCCCTGGGAGGACCCCCGTTGCGCCCGTAGTCGAAAGTGCTGCGGACGAGCGCGTGGGACTGTGCCACGCTGTAGGGGGGCGCGACGTGCGTGCCCGGGGGGGGCGCAGGTCCATAACGAGCGCTGGCGGTGACGCCGTCCGGACCGTAGCGGTACTGGTGGCCCCAGGCTCCCGCGCTTTCTCCCGCGGTCACCTCCTCGGACTTGATCTTGACCCCGTACGGCGCTGCGAACTCAGTGCACCCTTGGGCTTCTTTCGCGCGCCCCCGGGGGGGCCTGTAGGTGAAGTCCGCGGGTGGCGGGTCCGCGGGCCGGTAGAGCGCCGCCGCGTCCGCCGGCAACAGGTGGTCCAGGGGAGCCGCGGGGGTCGCGCGCACGTCCACGCGGTCCTCCGACCGAGTCAGAGTGTGTCCCTCTGCGCTCAGGGCGAGGACTTCTGCGTCCCCGGCGCCCACGGAGCCGAGGTAGCCCAGCGGCGTGCCCTCGTTCCTCGACTCGCCCATGTGTGCGCGCTGAGTGTAACTTTGCGCGTGCTTTCCGTCTGGACACTTGTAGCCCGCCGCCCCCGCACACGCCAGGAAGGGCACATCGAACGCGTAGTTTGCGAGACTTCGGGGGTCGGGGTCCAGAGAGGGGGCTTCGCCGGGCGCTGGCTCGCTCATCGCCATCTCATTGGAGTCCAGCAGGTTCAAGCCGAGAGACACGGAGACGGCTTTGCACAGCTCGCGCGCCGTTTCCGAGATGGTGGTGCGAGGCGAGTCAGAGTTGGAGTCAGAGCGACTGGTCGGGACTCGGGCGTCACCGTCGGGATTTATCTCCGCGCCCTGTTTGGACGCGGTTGGCGGAGAGCGCCGCCGTTCCGCGTTGTGCGCATTCTCGCCCGCATCCCGCGAGCGCAGCGCGAAGAGCTCCCCTCGGGCACCCGGCAAGTTTCTCACAGGATCATGGGGTGCGGCGGGCTCGCAGTGCGGGTATCGCGAGGTGCGCGCGCTCTCCGCTACAGCAGCCGCCGCCGCCTCACCGGCGTTCGACTCACGAGACGCCCCGCCGCTCGTACCTCTCTCGGGCGACCGTCCCGCGCTCTGGCGCATCTCCCAAGCGTGTCCGGCGCGCGCGCAGCCGCGCCTCGCGTCCGACTCGTGCAGTCCGTGCGCGCCGTGAAGTACGTCGTGGAAACGTCCACGGAAAACGGTGTTCGGGGAGTCACAGACTCCTCCTAATCCGAGGGGGATCTCCATGGTGCGGCCACCGTGTCTGCGGCAACAGGGACAGGCCCCGCAAGTCGGAGCGTGGGACGCGCGAGCTGTTCTTCACTTCACAAACTTTTCCAGTGAAAACAAACAACACGGTACATGCAGTCAGAAGCACATTTTGACTTGTTTGTCACGACACAAGCAGGCTGACACACCACTCAGTGGTTCACAAATGCAGTAAACGACACCGGCCCGGGAGCTGCAGCGACACTTGCTTCTACTACGTCCCTCTTGGAAACACATGCAATAAAGCATTCCGCGTAACAGATTTTATGCATTTACAGACACTTACTTATCACTCTGTGGAATTTGACCAGGCATCGCCAGAAGGTAATTAAAAAAAAAAAGCTTAGAACTCGTTTCCAGGGCAGAATCTCCGTGTTTCGGAGAGGAGTTCTAAGTTCTAATTTTAAATACTTTTCACTGGCGTTTCAGACCGTACGAAGCAGATTCGCCATCAGCAAACGGACCGGCGATAAAGTGAAAGTTACACTCGACGTTACGATAATTTAGTAACACCTTGGAGAAAATGTAATAATTTTAGAAAATGATCCTCACCTCTTCGGTAGAACACACCGGGGGTCTTTTTATTAACACTGACTGTTCGCCTTCCGCTCCTCTACTCAATAACTAACTTTACTACTAACCATAGATTATTAAACACTTCGCCGCCTCACATTTTTTTTTCTGTATCTCCACGAATATTTCGATTTTTTTTCTTAAACAAGTTTCTACAATTATTTTTCTTGTCAGACTACTACAGTTGTGACAGCGAGTTTTGCCCACGAACAAGAAATCTATTCTGTGGCAAAAAGTCCTTGAAAGCTCTTCACTTCGGCGTCTGCCCGCGAACTTGGGCCTTTTCCCAAAGAGACTCAATATTAAATCCTTTGGGTCTCGTCCAGTTTTTGGGGGAAAAAAAAAAAAAAGTCTAAAGGTGCATATAGATGGTGCACTATCTTGTTAATCTTAAATATTAAACAAGGGACTGTCACGTTGTGTCTGTCGCTCAGACCTTATTTACATCAATTTTTTTTTTTTTTTTTACTGCTTATTTCCTTCTAGGTTATCACTCCCTTTCTTTATATTATCCACATAAATTTAAAGTGTTTATAAGTATATATAAATATATTGATATAGATATAAATCTGTATTTGTAAATAACTGACCATGTGGGTAAACGTGTGTGACTACAGCAACTGTATTATCTATGTTGCACTTTTTTTTTTACATACATGCCAAGAAATGTTACATTCCTAGATAATAAACATAGAAATATTAGTCCATAAAACCCTAACTTTCCACATGTGCTTAAGCCCAGCAAGAACAACATTTGGGGTTTGTAATGTCACACACTACCTAGGGAACACAACTTTCCAGTCAGAACTGATAGCATTTCAGTACATAAAAGAGGAAAGTACTATTTATTAGAAAGTCTGAGAACATAAGAAACAACTTTTCAATGAATGAAAAATCAATAGCTTTTTTTTCTTTTACATAAAGTATGATCGCATTTCCTCAGTACAGATGTTCTTGACCATTTGTAGTGCCCATTAAGAATGTCACTAGAGCTATGGACCCCCTTTTACAAAAATATCCACAAGTGCAGAAAAATTAATACATCAAATTTATTATGCCAAAACTTTATTACCTTTACACAGAATTATACCATAGGTCTTCATAACGTAGTAACACCTTTATCTGATTTTTAACTTTTACTCTGTTCATTTCTAAGCAATACTTTGTGGGATATAATCTGTGAAATGCAGAATGAGGATTGCTTATGTTCTGTATCATTTCTGCAAGGAAGGTGTAAATGCTTACTGGCTTTACTGAACTTACAACCTTTGCATAGTCTCTCCACCCTTTGCCAGAAAACCTCTGTAGCTGATCCAGAGTGCTGCAGCATGATTTGCATTCAACTTCCCAATGTGCTCCCATGTATCTCCCGTCCTTGTCTGTCTCTGCTGGCTTCTTATGGCTATCCTCCTCACATTCAAGACTGTAGTTATGGCCTACAAGACAGTCAAGGGATCTGGACCCCAATACCCACAAGAACTCTTTATTTTCTGCACTACAGCAAGAGCGCTATGCTCCTTCACCTCTGTCCCATTTGTAGCTCAATTGCAAGGGATCCAGAATTCAAATTCTATTCTATTCTATTCTAATTCAGTTTTGTCTCATGAAGTGGTGGGACGAAGCTCCCCCTTTCCTCAGAACTGCTGAACCCCTCTCAACTTTCAAGAAAGGTCTCCAACACACTTCCGTTCTGATCTCATAAAAGCTGCCTAAATTTGCATCACACTTACAATCGCCATTGCATTTGGTAGGAGGGTTCTATAGGGCAGCTACTGTAAAAAAAAGTTTTAAAACAGTGAAATCAAACAAACTCCTTTGGAAATTAAATTGCATCTTTTTAACTAAAGATGTTGTTGAAATGCACTTTCCTTAACTTTGAATTGTACGTCACTTGGGGGCAAGCTTCTGTTAATGAGTAAACATAAATCTCAGTGCATTACAACATATTCAAGCATAAGTAACATGATTTTAATTGTACTTTTTGTATGTTTTAAAAACAACAAAATACTTGAACAAGGTTTTAAAAATTTAAGTGTTATTTTGTAAAGTTTTTGAACATGCTATGAAATGGGTAAATTCTTAAGTTATTAAGTTAAGGAAGATCTTAAAGAAAATCTGCCTGCCTCATTTGAATTGTTCATAATTTTTACTCACATTGGGGTAAGAGAGGGTGGGGACTCAACAACACCTGCTTCTGGTTTTCCATGTCTCTTTAACAATGCCCCTAGTTACCATAGTTACTGTAAACTAGTGACCATAGTTAACAAATACCTAGTTGCCATGACTCCCAGTTGCTACACAGCCCCTGGTTCAGAGTGAGACCATGTTGGCTGGTATGGAGAAGGAAAATTCTGAACTTTCAGTCACTATCCCATCTTTGTCTCCCTGAACCACTTTCCAGGCCAGTTTTGTTGCAAATAAATCCTTTTACTGATTTCGAGAAACCCACATCCAAACATTATCCTATGACAATAAATTTCTAGAGCATCTCATATTCTTTTTAAGCAAATGTGATTATAAAGCTGAAACTTTCCATTAATGACTTTCTTTAGATTTTTTCAAATGTACCTTAAAGAGTGAAACACTCACTAACAGACAAACTGCATAATTACTTCAAGCCAGTCAATGTTTCCGCCATTCTTTGGACTGCATGATTCTCATATGCCATTGTTCTTGCTCAGAATCACTCCACATGTTTCAGTCATTCATCTCCGAAAACACCATAAAGCCTGTGGATTAATGGCATTGAACGTGATTTACTGAGATACAGATAAAAGAACCGGTGATTTCCAGCAAAACCTCTTGCCGCATTAGTTTAGATTTCACCATTTTAGGTACATTGTAAAAAAAGAATGAGTGTGTTGTCCCCAGAAAGAGGGAAATTAAAAAACTTAAATTTAGTCTGGGACATTGACAGATGACAAGATCCTGGAAGCCACATACTTGGATATAAGATAGTACCATATTTGTGCTCATTTTATGGAACATTATGAATAAAATATATTTTTATATCATCATTCACTATTTACTTTTAGTACTATCATTTGAAAGAAAATAGTGGCATATTAGATGATAGAGCTGTTATATTGCTGGCTTTGCAGCAGGACTAATGTTTCACAAACTGAGGGGTGTCACTGCTATTATATCCTACAGTAAAGTATTGCTGCATTTGTTTATATAAAGTGACATACACCGATGAACTGTAAATTATGTAACTCATAGATAGTACTTCCAAATATATTTTTGTGGGTGAGAAGCCATGAAAGTCAATGGCCATGAAATCATCCCAAGGCTACTCGAGCTAGTGACAAGTTTGTTAGCTAACGATAAGGCGACATGGTGATAACTTGTACCACCCAAACATTCTACACCCACATAGTTGTCCCCCGGTAAACAGAGCATTTTGGTTGTGAAAATCTCGATTCAAACACAGGAACTTCATCCAAATATTTTTTCAAAGATTTTTGTACAGTTTTCTTGACTGTTGTATTTTTCATCATTGTTGGAGGTAAGAAAAGAATAAACACTGGACCATGGCAATCCTGTTCATAAGCCTTTGATCCAGCTGGACAGCAGACCACCAGATTTAACTTACTGTGCTGATTAAACTCATGTAACTCCTTTTTTTCTGTGGGAAAAGTGGGAAAAACTTGTTGGATTGAGTCTTCCTGCACCATGAGTCCAACAGATCCGCTGTAGAGAACAAAACAATTTTATAGTACCACTCTTTTTAATTCCGGTCCTGGCAGCCCTCCCCCGTGCAGTTACACATGATGTCTGTGTTAAATATATATATATATATATATATATACACACACACACACACACACACACACACACACACACACACATTTTCAGAACAGCTTGTCCCTTAGGGGGTCACAGGGAACCGGAGCCTACCCGGCAACACAGGGCGTAAGGCTGGAGGGGGAAGGGGACACACCCAGGACGGGACGCCAGTCTGCCGCAAGGCACCCCAAGCGGGACTTGAACCCCAGACCCACCGGAGAGCAGGACTGCGGTCTAACCCACTGCGCCACCACACCCCCCTGTGTTAAATACTGGCATCAAAAGTTGACCCTAATTTGGAAATCAAATTTATTTTAAAGGTTACTTGCAGATGTCAGAATACTACTCAATTGAACGTGTACACTTCTTTTTTACTGTCATTACTACGGCTTTATATGCAAGGGCATTTCTGCAGAATTGTGCAACCTATTGATATATCTACAAATGTACTGCATATGCACATACAAATATTCATAATGTATGCAACTCCTTGTCCTGAGCAGGTTTGTGACGAACTGGAGCCTAATCCAGCAACCAGGGTACAGGGCTGAGGGGACACACCCAGGACAGGATGCCAGTCTGCTGCAAGGTACCCCAAGCAGGACTCAAACCCCAGACCTGCCACACAGCAGGCCCAGGCCAAACCCACTGCACCATCACCCCCCCGGTACATATATATATTCATGTGTAAATATATATAGATATAGATATATATATGAACTAATTTTTACATTACAATTTACATATTACATTTGTTCACAACTCAGCTGTATAAATCAAGACCATAAAGATGCTCCCAGTTTCTAATTTTATTGTTAGCTTAAAGTACTGTATCCGGTCTTACAAAGTTTCTTCTGAGAAGGGAAAAAATGAATATTGGGTGCTGCTTCTGAGGGAAGTGCTTGTTTTGTCTTGCCAGGTTTTATGGACACTAACCCTAACCCCTAATCAAAGTAAAAATTGTGGTAGAGCCTATAATAGCCCTATTTTGGTTTGCCTGAGAACATCTTCTTCTGTGAAGTTAAGCAATATACAATGTTATTTAAAGTTTTTCAGTTCCAGTATGTTTATGTTAGGTGTTTGAATATAAATATGACTGAGAAATGGCACCCTACATATATAAAGTAACATTTTATCTAGGGATTCTGTATTCATATGCATCTTTCTATTTTCCAAATTTCATCATAATATGTAACTAATTTTAACTGCACCTGAAGTACTGGATCATATGGAGTGAAAATCTTAGTATTGCAAACTTTTGCTTTGTTCAGATGTTTCAACCGTATGTTAACGCATTATAAATTTAAAGTGTATTTATGAAATTTAAATTTTTTGGGTTTGGGTTACGGCTGGGATTTGTTAAAAAAAATTGGCAAAGGAAATGTAGCGGTTAGTGGTATAGTAGTGTAGTGGTTAGAGCTACTGGCTCTTGACTTTGAGATTATAGGTTTATATCTCTACCTCAGACACCCTTGTGGAAGCTACTTGCTCTGAATTAACACAGCAAAATTACCCAGCTTTATAACTGGGTAAGTTATTGTATACAGCTCCCCATTGTGAGTTTCAGTGGAGTAAATCAGTAGCCAAATGAATGCATTTTAGACAAATTTTGCAGCAATGCTCACTTAACCTCAATATACCTAAGCTATATTTGTAGTGGGGGGGGCACAGTGGTGCAGTGGGTTTGGCCAGGGCCTGTCCTGTGGTGGGTCTGGAGTTTAAGTCCTGCTTGGGGTGTCTTGCCGCGGACTGGTGTCCCCTCCCTCCTTGGCCCTCCGCCCTGTGTTGCTGGGCTAGGCTCCGGTTCGCCGTGACCCTGCTCGGGACAAGCGGTTGTAGACATTGTGTGTGTGTATATTTTTACTGCACAACTAAAAATAAAATGGTTCCCAACTGGACAGAGATACACCTTCTGTGCTAGCAGTGAAAACATCTGTTCCTAGCTCTGCCACTTTTGGCAGGTTCCAGCTGTTCTGGTGCTGGGAAGCACATGCCCAGCAGTAGTTACGCCAGCAGCTGGCTTCCAGCATTGTGAGGAGCAGTGGAAGGATTTGCAATGGATCGATGCTGCAAAATCTCACAGTGAAACTTGGATTGTCTGGCAGAGAGCAATACCCTTAAAACAGAAAAGAAGCAAAAGAGAGATGGCAGACTGCCCATTATCAAGACACTGGACGTTGCCCCTTTGGAAAGTGGGCAGTGCAACGAAAGCAGCCAGAAGAACTTTGCTCATGCCGTGAATTACTGCGATGGTGCGACTGGCTGAAGAAGATGGTTCATGCATGTCTTCATGATTCTGTCTGCCCTCAAGCAACATCAGATTGGCTTACCTTTAGCCATGGCTGTGGAATAAATTTCAACGAGTAACCAGTTCAGCTTGCGGTACGGGCAGTGTGAAACCCTTTCATGAATCATGTGTGACAGGTGTTTGACACAGAATAAGTCATAGCTTTGTTTTGGCATACAGAGCCGGGGTATAGCATGATGGTTAGTGCAGTCAAAAAGGCTGGGGTTTGACTCTCCACTCCAGTTGCAATGACCTTAATCAAAGTACTTACCCTGAACAGATGCAATAAAAATTACCCAGCTGTATAAATAAAGGGTACATAACTGAAGGTAGATAAATGAACAATTTATAATACAGTATATATTGTGGTCAAGTACGGGTACTCATGAAATAGGGTACCTGGATGGTCTCAGTCAGTACTGGACAACACTGATTATGTGGGTCTATAATCCTTTAATGTCAGGTATTGGTGGCAAAAACAATATTTTTATTGAGTTAAACACAAATATTAAGAGGGGAACATTGGGTTTCTTTGAAAATCAAGGGTGAAACACCATATGTCATAATAAAGCATATTTTAAAATAATAGCTTGTTGATATTTTGGTGGTCGTCTAAAGACAAGTGACCATAATGTAAGCCTTAATTCTTCAGTTTTCTACACCTTATTGTGGAGCGGATGGCCATATTTTACCTTTGTACCATCTGTGATTCACCGATAAACATGCACGTTTATAGCATTGTTTCATCCATCAATAACTAACAAAAGAGATATAAATGCAGATGTTCCTTGACAAATGCTTTACAATGGTGTCAATAAACTGCAGGCAAACATGCTACAGTTGTTTCGTCAGAAATGTGTAATAGACGACTACATTATGAGTTACATTTCCAAGTACTTTATTCCCTAAAGTGCATGGCATGTAATAAAGTTATTGTTGAAAAATAAAAAGGGCCATTTTGAGCATTTAGACAAGTCAGACTTCCCACAAACAAGCACAGAATATCAAAGTGCAACCGTGTTCTACAATGAATGTAAACTCAACAAAATTCCTATTTTCTTTCAGTATTTCAGCAAGAGTTTTTGTCATAATGCAGCCGCAGTTGCCAGATAGTAAAAATCTCATCTCTCTGTGCACATTTTTCCCAAACTCCTTCCAAGGTACAGCTCACATATAGAAATCTTTTTTGGACATTTCAGAAAACATCCTATACACTGCATGGGAGCACAAGGCAAGCATCATATTAGTGATAATTGACAGGGCAGGAGTAACACAGCGCACTGTGCGAGGTGCTTCAGGAAGGCGGCTGAAGAAAGCAGCCCGTGTACTCAATGAGGGACTGATCCTCTTCAAGGAGACTCTATTCTTTGTTAGACAGCTGCCCCACCTCCCTCTCTTTCCCTGACACTCTTTTCTGTCGCAGCCCTACTCTCTTCCCCAGGTCTGTGCTCCCCGCTGTGTTCTCCTAGTCATGGGGCACCTGGTTCCTGCAGTGTTACATGCTTCCTGTGCCAATCATACTTTTTCACATTACGTGACAGGTAAATTTGTGTGGCCGGTCATAACCTTGCTTTCCACGATGTCAGTGGGGTCTGCATCTAGTGATGGCTGGATGCGCCCCATTAGCTTGTTGCATCTGTACGTTAATTGCAGGAAACAGAGGTGATGGTGGCAAGTCGGCACTGTTCAATTCATGTTATTTTTATAGAGCACTTTTCTCATCAGACTGACACAGAGCACTGAAGAATACACTGGGAATGATCAAGTGTTATAGGGTGTGATAATTAATAGTTATAGTTTGCTACAGAGTAAGTAGTCTGGCAGATGAGGAGAAGAAAACAAACAAACAAAGAAACTCCCAGCTGCAAAGAACATACACACACTGTCTGAAACCACTTGTCCCAAGCAGAGCTGTGGCAAGCTGGAGCCTAACTTGGCAACACAGGGCATAAGGCTGGAGGGGGAGGGGACACACCCAGGACAACATGCCAGTCTGTCACAAGGTACCCCGAGCAGGGCTCGAACCCTAGACCCACCGGACACCGGGACCCAGCCAAGCCCCCGACACCCCCTCTCAGTGGAACAAATAAATGTAAATGCCCTTCAACTAGGGTTGCTGGATATTGGGAAGATCCCACTGCTCCACTGGCATGAAACTTTATTCTAAAGGATCTAAGTTTAGGTTGGTTGGCCCAGAGTGAGTCAGATATGAAATGCCTTAGATAATGTACTATTAGATTCAACCCAAAATCTTGATGTCCATAGAGTAAAATGGTTTTTCCTTTAATTTAGTTCTTAACGGTCAGATTGAGGCAAATCTTTTCAACAGGCAGTCAGCTCATCCATCATTTTTGCTGTAAATCATGCCATCATGTGAAGTGTTCTTTCAAACTTCTGTGAACCTGAAACTTAGAACCATCTGCCTCACCCCGTGTAGATGTTATTGGCTCAGACAATCCCAGTACACACATACTGTCTACAACCGCTTGCCCCGAGCAGGGTCACAGCAAGCCAGAGCCTAATCTGGCAACACAGGGCACAAACCCCAGCCCCACCACAGAGCAGGCCTCGGCCAAACCTGCTGCACCACTCCGCCTATTCTTGAAAGTATTTTTACTTAATGTACAGTACTTTCTGGACTAGTCAATATTTACTCAGCTAATCTGTTTTATGGCCCTTTAGTGGTACAACAGCTAGCGCTGGGGACACACACCTCCTATTTTCTGTTTGTACAAGGGTTTGAATTTGGCTGGCTCTGTCTGTATGGAGTCTCGAATGATCTCCCTGTGTCCATGTGGGTTTCCTCCAAGTGCTTTTGTTTCCACCCACAGTCCAAAGACATGAGTTTCAGATGAATTTGTAACTAAATTGACCATAGGATATGTGTGTGTCTGAATGAATCAATAAATGTGTTTAATTGCCCTGTGATGCTGTGGTGTATCCTGATTTGTACCCTATGCCTCTAGGATAGATGCTGGACTACTGCAACCCGGCATTGAGCAAATGGTTATAAATAATGTATGGATGGTCTCTTTTCAGCAAGTCTGCGAACCAATACATAATGCAAATTCCCAGATCTTAATATTCATCAATCAAAGTTGTGAAATAGAAACTTGACCTCATTCACACTTTTTTATTTATATTGGTGTGCTGTGCATTCCTTAGAATGACTGTGGCAAAACATGTTTTCGTTAATCTGGACACAAAAATGAGTGTCACTTACGCCAATTGTTATGCAGCACTCCTCAGCAGTATATGAACCATCCATGTCCATTTTACTTCTCTGAACACCATTATGAATATGTGTGCCATGTGACATCTGAACAAGTCCATTTTGCCAGCCAGTAGATATTAAAATGTTTTGGAATGTCTGGCTGACTTTGCAGAGTAATTTGTGTATAGTTTCTGATGTTGGTCACGGTTACTTAGCGTGCTTATGCTTCTGCTGCAGTGAAATGAAAGGCCTTTGCATTTTAACATTTCTGCCAAAATAATCATGATAGGTGTTTGTAGCAGTGGATTTAAAACTATTTACATTTATTAATTTAGCAGACACTTTTCTTGTATCTTTTCTATATATCCCATATTGTAAATCATGTTAGAGGTCACTATGAGTTGGGGTTCACTCGATAGCATCATCATCATGTTATATAATATATAATATAGCTATATACTATAGTATTGGTTCCTATATTTTTACATGTTTAGCTAAACCATTTTAAATGACATAAAATAAGAATGCAAACTTAAAAAAAAAAAAAAAAAACATGTCAGAAAACTTCAAGAGTTTAATAAAATATCCATGTGGCATAGCATAGATACGTTATGTATTTTGCTGTACTTGTTGAAAAGCTAATTGCTATTCACAAACCCATAATCACATAGTAAAGAATAAACTATGTTAGTGTCAGTTTGTTCATAAAAAATCTTTGACAAATTTCAGTCTGATCTTTTGTTTTCAAGGTACTGAAAGAAGATCTTCTCTCAGACTGTGAACGTAGCCTTAACCATTTTGAATTACATACTTACTCTTCAAATCATTCTGGAAGGCAAAGGATTTCCAGATTGTAGAAGAATGTGAAGGTCATTATTTTCTGGATAAAAAGCATTATTGTTGATGCCATCCTGTTTGCCAGGTTATAACACTAATTAAGTATACACACAGTATGTAGCTACAAAAAAAAAAAAACATTGCACATTTTATTTTTTCTACACCTCTGCTGACAGATGTTTTAACATCTCTTTGTGAGAAACTCCCAGGAAAAATGGAGAGCAGTTATTTAATGTCTGAATTGCTTTTCAGAAAAGACAGTGCCATGCTCAGTTTTTGAATTACTGATTTGAAGCAAACTTTATAGTCTTGCAGGTATACCTGGTAATTTGAGAAATTCAGGGGTCTTAGATTACACAAAATACAAGTGTACAATTACGCCCCAAAACGCAGGGGCAGGAGAAATACTCATATCTGAAACATCTAAACATGAAACTCAGCACAGAAATGAATAATACTGTAACGACCCACGTTACTGTTTTGGGTGGGAAACTTGTTAATTGTAAATAGTTGCATTGTGGGAAAAATGTGGAACGTAAGTGTGCAACCCCTGGAGAGACTTCTGGGGGGAATTGTGGGGTGATTGTGTCTGCCACCGTGTTGAAAGAGAGCTGGGGGTACTAAGTAGGCTGGCAAGAGTGGCCCCAGGTTCTGGAGGAAACGGGGTCCCTGGGCCAAGAGCATTATTTCCCTGGTGCTGGTGTTCAAATAAATCATTCAAGATGAATGCTGCCTCTGTGTCCTTCTTTGCCCCATCCAACTCCACGACCCTGCGCGCCACAGTAAGTGTATTTTCATATCACTTCCAAATCTCAGCATTGGATTAGATCTGTCAAAGTTATTCTCAAATCTCTATATGTGAAGGTGCCACAAATTAAGCAAAGCACTGTTGTGAAATAGAGGTCAATTCTCCACCATGACAATGCCCAAAAGAAGAGAAGTAGACACCATGGAAGCAGGAGGAGCCGTTGGAGTACTTTAGATAGAGAGAAAAAAATCCATAGTTTGTTTTGATCAATAAGAGTTATTACCCTCAGTCATTACACTCACCGTGCATTTGGAAGTGGTGCTGGATTTCCCGTGCCTAGGTAAGATGGAGAGAGAATTTCAGTGACGCACAACTGAAAATTTACTGTGTACTGTACTTTAGCTTAACAAAAACATAATATATTCTAATAAAAGATAATATTTATCAACAGGACATTTGTTGCCAAGCAACATCAGAACCACTGGCACCAAACACAATAGCGCAGGCATTCAACTGTGTTTTTACATACAGAGCTGTTAAGTGTTTTATGTAATAGTTTACTGTGTCCAAGTAATGCTTGAGGATATGCTGATATATTTTTATAGTTCATTTTATTACTTTTGTCACAGCAGATTTGTCCCAGCGACTATTTATGTTAAAAGGATATTGTTGGAGTGAAATAATCTGGAGACATTACAATTTCGCAGTACATTAGTTGACTAACTGTAGTGCAGCCGTCCAGTCTCTGTAACTACAATTTATAGCATTAATGTAGCTGAAGTTTTCTGTTATTACTAAATGAGAAGTCAGTATAGCTTCTGTCTTTCAATAACATACACATCCCCTACTGGTAACACAGTTATACTGTGCTGTAAGGTGAATAATGATTTCAGTAATAATTCAGATTTAAAACTCAAAAAAATATGAATGAAATAATAAATAAACAAGGCGAATACAGTATGACAATAAACAAGAAGACCCTGGACATCCTAAGTTGCCTGTCGGAGTGTGAACGGGGTTCACCTGGCTGGGTCAACGATTAATTAGTCCCATGTGGACTCTGTCACACATGTAATATTATGTTACAATAGCTATTGCACATGACATACACACAGCCTGAAACTACTTCTCCTGAGGAAGGTCGGAGCAAGCCAAAACCTAACCTGGCAGCCCAGGGTGCAAGGCTGGAGGGGGAGGGGACACACACCCAGGACAGGATGCCAGTCTGTCACAAGGCATCCTAAGTGGGACTTGAACCCCAAACCCACTGCACCACCGCATCCCCCTTATTGCACATGATAGCAAAAGATAAATCCCACCACAAATATGCAATTGAATTCAATCATTTTTTCCCAAATGACAGCTGAAAATACACAATATCTAGGAAATAGAGAGAAACAAATGCAAAATTTTCAATAGATATTCTGCCATATAAAAGCAGTACTGTACTTCATAAGACTGTCCATGCATGATTGCTACCTTTGTATTCTTAAAAGCATTCTAATGTATTGCAGTTTTTTTTTCCATAAAACTGCACGTCTCCTTTGACAAAGAGATCAGCCAGGTAATAATGATAACAATGAAATAATAAAATAATCACATTTTATGACATTATTGTACTTTCCTTCAGACAGTCAGACAGCACATACAGTGTAACTCAAAATGTTGTTACAATAGAGTTATAGTTTCAGGTTGTCCTGGTGTGTCCTTTAAGATGTTAGTATTAAACTTTTATTGGTATAAGCATTTAACCTTTGTTGTGATTTATTACCTTATATACAACCTCAGGGTGATTACCTTTATTTAGCTGGCACCTTTTTACATCTTTACAGTGATTTACCCATTTACACAATTGGGTGTTTTTAAAACAAACTATATAAGACAGGAAGTAGTACAAATTTGTACAGCCAGTAAAGGAGGTTTACTTGTGTGTGACAAAGCCTTTAGACTTTTTTAAAAATACAAACTATTTCATCTAAAACATGAAATAATGTTTCATGTTGTAAATCAAACATGCAGACATGCACAAATGTCACACCACCAAGCAGACATGGATTCTTAACATCAGAAATGATGTATTACATATATTATTATAATATACATTATACATATATATTTAGTAAAGATAGATAGATAGATAGATAGATAGACTTTCAACAGCCTTTGCAGAAGTGATGGATCACCATATGGATTGTTGGTTTATTAAGAAAACATGCTAAAATGCTCTTTTCCTTGGTGATTTTTCTCAGAATGTTGTGTATACCTTCCTGACATTAATGACAGAGATTTAGTTTCAAACATAGCTCCAGTTTTGAATACAGATGACCATCTTAAAAAATAGATTTTTATATGCAATTACTAGAAGATACTGCATTTGAGAAACCCCATTAAGTTTTTCCCATTACTTTGAAACAATGCACAAAAAATGCTTCTGGTGCTTAAATGGAAGGGCAAACTGCCACAAAATCTGGAATGTACAATATTTTGACTTCTCCTTACAAAGTTTGCAAAACAGAAGTTGTTACACAAGAGCAAAGCGAGTGTGATAACAAGCAAATCAAAATTTGTTAAATTTTGATATGGATACATGTGTATTTGGTCTGGTTATGTTTTGGCCCCAGAACTTCCTTTTATAAACCACTTAAAATGCCCTTCTCACGCACCATAAAAAAAAAATATTGAAATGATGTACAGTATAAGGGGGTGCGGTGGCGCAGTGGGTTGGACCACAGTCCTGCTCTCCGGTGAGTCTGGGGTTCGAGTCCCGCTTGGGGTGCCTTGCGACGGACTGGCGTCCCGTCCTGGGTGTGTCCCCTCCCCCTCCGGCCTTACGCCCTGTGTTGCCGGGTAGGCTCCGGTTCCCCGTGACCCTGTATGGGACGAGCGGTTCTGAAAATGTGTGTGTGTGTGTGTGTACAGTATACAGACTCCATGACCTAGTCTTTAACATGCCTGCAGAGAGACACTGCATATCTGCTAGCTTGTTCACAAACTGCCCATCCATCCAATTTCAGCAACCACTTGTCCTGATCAGGGTCGCAATGAACCGGAGCCTATCCCAAAAACACTGGGCACTAGGGTGAGCACAGGTGTGCTATGGATGGGATGCCAGTCTATCGCAGTTGTTCACCAACTAAATGCTATTATTTATTTATTCAGTGGCATAACATGTGTCTATCAGCTAAATTAAATTTATGTCCTTGCTTAACCTCCAGGCATAAGGAATGAGCTGAGGATTTGTGCAAAACTGCGAAGCAGCACCCTCACAAGTTATGGAAACAGAGCAACTTGAAAAGCCACTGTAGTTGAGAAGCCTGAAGTCTACTGTGACAGGTACAATTTCTACAAAATATTTCCCTCTAATTTCCGAGAATTTCGAGTAAATGCCAATGTACGCACAATCATCCTCCTGGACAGTTTTTATAAGGACTACTGCCAGGCTACGGTCGCTAAAGGTCAGACACGGTCAAACCAAGACATTCTTTTTTGTCAGTTTTGATTGAGAAATTCCATCCAGTGTCACTTTTTTTTCAAAATTGGTAATAGAAATTACTGGGAGCTATCATAATTGGAAATTGTACTTTAAAATGGGATCAAAGTTACCAGGGATGAACATCTTATCTCTGTGCAAGTCAGTCTTTTAGCATGAGGAACAAAGGCATTGTAATGCATTTCAGTGAAAGGAAAAGTATGTGAAAAAGAAGAACATGAGCGCGTAATGATGTCTATATCCAACTGATCTCATCTCTTCCTATTCGCTCAGATACAACATCCCTCTTTGGGTTTTGCCATTTCCTCGCAAATATTTGTGAGGCCTGAGCTTATTACAGTGTAGGAAACTATAACACAGCACCCACAAAAGTTGCCTTTCATACTTTCATCGGAAACTTCATTTCCTTTTTAAGCCCCCGTAGATTAAAATTATTGTTATTTGAGTATGCATTATTTTAGTTATGAGTGGCAAGTGACAGCATTGTTTCGTTACATATTTTGTTGGTTGATGAGTATGGCAAATTATCCAAAGAGTTACTGAATACACACACATTTTCAGAACCGCTTGTCCCATACGGGGTCACGGGGAACCGGAGCCTACCCAGCAACACAGGGCGTAAGGCCGGAGGGGGAGGGGACACACCCAGGACAGGACGCCAGTCCGTCGCAAGGCACCCCAAGGGGGACTCGAACCCCAGACCCACTGGAGAGCAGGACCGTGGTCCAACCCACTGCGCCACCACACCCCCCTTGAGTTACTGAATATAAAAAGATTTTTCTCTTCCAGTATTATGATCATTTTAATATTTTTATACATGCAACAGAAAACAAGCATGCTGTTTATTGATGTACTGGATAATAAACTTTGATGGTCCATGTTACAGTATGCTTTTATCTCAATTCTCAGTTTGGATTTCATGTGCAGTCTGTCTTGGGAAAATACTACAGTCCTATTTTAGAGAACTGTTAAATTCATTGGCAGCAGTTTTTTATAGTGTACTGTAAAGTTAAGAATGCAGCTGTTCTTTTTAAAAGAAGCTACCAGATACACAAATATCTATTGTAGGCTTTTTCAGAGGTTATTTTCTTAGTGGACTAATAGCTCAAACCCAGTTGAGAAGACATAACTGTCAATGTATCCTTCAATAAATTGTGATAGTGACCATTTGAATTAATTTTGTACTGGTTATTTTATGTACTTCATCTGCCTTAAAATGCTATGCAAACAAGAATCCATGTAAGTGTCGACAAGGATAAGTCATTATGCTGAATATTCGGTTATGCAGTCGTTCCATCTAAAATGCATTGTCATTTAAGGCACCAAGCAGTCTGTGTCTGACAATTTTTTCAGAGAACTGCTATTCCAATCTCTGACTCAATGTATTTGAATTTCTAATAGATTGGAACTAAGTGGCAGTCCCTGATTTAACGGGTTGTAGGACTGGGCTCAGCTTCAACTCCTACAACTTGGATAGGTCATGTGAACAAAATCCTGTGTTCATTATATGTTTTGAAATAAATGACTGTTTAACAGGGTTTTTACTTAATGAGATAACTAGGTTCACACTGCATTATAGAAATGAGCAAAAAAAAAAAAAGAACTCACAGGGATAATTTATGATAGTACAAGGACTATTGCCTTCTCATGCAGTGCAATTACACATAACTATCTGTTACTGTATCCTTCAGTGTAATCAACTAAGAAAAATGAACTCGCACCTGCATTAAATGAGCTTACATATCACAACTAATAACAATTAGATGTATTCATTTAGTGGGAATTTTTCTCCAAAGCTACCCCCACTGAGCACTATGTAATGTCAGAACCATCCCACACCTTAGTCACCCAAGGAGACTTACACTGCTAGACACATTGCTTACAATGAGTCACTCATCCATCTACAAGTGACACACTTTCTCTCAGTCACACACACAGCTGATTTGACTACCAGTAAAGGAGACTTAGAGCAATCCCATGGATTTATTTTCAATTATTTAGAGTGAAGTAAAACCTTTATAAGGCCCATAATTATTTAATCTAAGCTTTACTACAATTTAGCCAGTTCAAGGCACACCTAAACCTTCCACAAGACAAATTGCTGGGGCAGTGATAGCATAATACGATCAAAGTATGGTATGAAAAATGTAGATGCCAAGCAATTTTGCTTATGTGATATTAAGAGGGATAACGGGGAAGTGACTTGAGTGACTTGTGGTGTTTGGTGCCAGACATGACAATGTTAATATTTCCTATACACAACCTTCCTTGTGATTGCAAGTCAAGAGTGTGGTGGTTGTATCAAAGATGGCTAACAACTCAAAAAGTGGCCAAATTCAGCCTCATGGTTAAAAAAAAAAAAAAAAAAAAATCAATGAGTATTGAGACCTTCAGCAAATGGAATTCTTTCTAACCTAAAATTATCTAGAAATGAATCTGGGAAAAAGATAATAAAGCCATTTTAGGGCAGTAGCTTTCTCAGTTTTCATTCTAGTCAAGAATGTGGGACAAGAAGCTGTCAGCAAAAAGTACAAGAAGCAATGGAACTGGCATAACTCTCATTGTGTCCAAGGATTTACAACTACTATACCCTGCCCTGAAATCAGTTTCAAATCCTGATTACTTGGTTACTCCCAACCCATTCTCTATAGTCTTCCTGAAGAGGAGGTGCCAAGTCATGACAGTCAGCCTTGTCAGCAATCCAGATGTGCTTTGTACGCATGTCCCAAACACCAAACCTGTGAGATGGGACAGCAAGCCCAGACTTGTGTCCTCCTACTTCAAGTACATGACATAGCAAAAGTCATTGCTATATTAATCCATTTTTAGGCACACAACAGGGTAATGTTAAAATCCAAACAAATGCCCTGCTCCAGCTTCGGCAAGAACTCAGCACCACCTTTCCAAACTGACAGGAAAATGACTTGGCTTTATTGAAGAAACTAACTGGGTTGCACAAGGTAGAGTTGAGGGGGTGCAGTGGCACAGTTGGTTGCACTGGGTCCTGCTCTCCAGTAGGTCTGGGGTTCAAGTCCTTCTTGTGGTGCCTTGTGATGGACTGGCATCCTGTCCTAGGTATTTCCCCTCCCCCTTTTGCCCTGTGTTGCTGGGTTAGGCTCTGGTTTGCCACAACCCTGTGTGGGGTGAGTGGTTTCAGATGGTGTGTGTAACATAGAATTGGACAGCATTCTCACAAGAATATTCTTTATTGTCTCTGCAAGAGGGATGGGAAGCTATATTGTCTTGGCTTAGGGGTGTTAAAAATGAAGAGAACTTGGTAATGATTACAGGTAAAGTCATGAATGTGTTTAGCTTGGAATGGTCTGAGTTCAGAGGGCGACCATGCTCTGTCTTAGGGATAGTGTAAGATATAAAATAATACAGTTTTCAGTTTAGAAAGATTGCAAATATGGGTCACTTTGTGTACTTCAGCCTATCTATAAAATAAGACCCTATAGAACAGGCCCCAATCTACAAACTTTTCAAAAACAATCTATTTTCGCCATTCTGAACTTTTTTGAGAAATATTTAGTTGATGCTCAATTTTTGTCTGTGCTTCGTAACATACAGCTTACATCACATTAAAAAAAAATTCTTTCAATTATGCTTTTATTTCTTCTTATTATGTTTTTAGTGGGTATCAGTGAATTTTGTCCAATGGGTAGTGTAAAAAAAGGGTCCCAGAGCCATGGATGAAAAACCGCGCACTGACCAGGATTCTTTCTTATGCTGTCTTATTTATACAGTGTCATAAGCACTCCTACCAGGAAAATGAAAACACCCAAGCACTTCTGAATGTCAGGAGTGAAATATCATTTCATTAATGGGTTCAACCCATTCATGAAATTGGTTTTAACTAGCTTACAGAGAGTGGTTCTCCTCAGTAGACCTGAGAGTCATACGTTTCACACAGTTTGTCTTTTGCATTGTGTTTTTTTATTATTCTGTCCAGTGTGCCCTATGCAAGTATTGCCAAGTTTGACCAGTTGCACTCAGACTTTTGACTTTTGGTACATTTTTGGAAGAAAAGGACCTTGAGCTCCACAACAGGCCAGCATTGTCATAAACAGTGATAAGTCTGGAGTTGTACATTGTTCAGATGGATAGTATCTTAAACTCCAGCTTGATTTTGAATTGGGGAGCCTTCTGTGTGTAAGCTGCCCATGTCTCCTCATGTTCATGTGAGTTTCCTCCCAGCGGTAATGTTTCCTCGAAAAAGTCCTGAGACATGTCAGTTAGCTGAATTGGTCACGCAAATTTCCTTGTAGAGTGCGAGTGCATGGGTGGGAATTGGTGTGTGTGACTCGTACAGCTTCATGCCCTTTCAACAGTGCATGCTTGCACTACAGCAGATGTTGCCAGGATAAGCTCTGGCTTCCTGCATCCCTATATTGGATAAGTGGGTTCAGTAAATGAATGAAAGAATGAATTGTAAGTTGTATGAATTCACTCCGTGTTCCATGCCACACAAAATATAATGAGGTTAAAGGATTCTGCTTCAGTAAATGAAAACTGATGCTGCCAGCAAGGTTACCTTGTACTTTCAAACAGCTGCAGGAGAACACTAGATCTTATCTTATGCAATAGTGAGATAGCATTCCCTCTTCATAGCTTTGCCATGTGTTATATATGCTGAGTTGAAACTTATTTTTTGCTACACTCAAGTTAATATGGTGCTTGAGAGTGGAAGTGTGTGCCTCTAAAAAAGTATGGCAATGTAATGCTAAGGTTCAACATAAGGTGCTATTGCTTTTAGTGTGTGTTTTTATATATCTATACAGTAATACCCTGCTTAACGCTACCCCGTTTAGCACTGTTTTGCCATAGCGCACATGCTCGGTAATTCTTGAGAGCAGCCATGGCCACATCATCACTAATTATTCATTTAGTCATTTAGTGTGCTTTGTGTAGGATACATGTAGTACACAGGCAGAGGCAGACGGAAGCTGTGAGCAACAAGCTGATGTTGGTGCTTCTTTAAACTTGGCAACTTCCATCATCAGAAAAATGATAAGAAATGCAGACAAGATAAAAGCTCCTGCAACTACGGCCTTGAAATTGTCAGAAAATTAAATAAATGTTCATGATTGTTCTACTTTTGTATTTGTCTTTTCACCTTTCAGATAATATATAATATTCCAATGACTCCATTTAGCACTGTTTCAGTTAACAGTCTATGTTCAAGGAACATATCCCTAGCGCTAACCAGGTTATTACTGTACCATGTAAAGCTAACATTGGAAATGTAATTAAAATTAAATGAATCATATTATTATTACTATCATTTTTATTTTCCATCTGAAAATGCTGCATTGCAGTGTATCTTAATGGAAAATACTTATTTCAGTTCAATGTTCAATTCTTGAAGAAAAGATAAACAGCTCACGAGCAGTAATGGTTCACAGTTCAAAAAGAAGTCATGTTTTCCCTACTTGCTGCAGTGCGGTAAAAATACAGTTATTGCCAAATCCATATATCTTGATACAGAACACTGCTGCTTGAGTTGTGTTTGACTTCCCGAAGCGTTCCCATGTATCTCCCTTCCTCGTCTCTCTGCATTGACTTCCTATAGCTGCCCGGATCAAATTTAAGACCCTGGTTATGGCCTACAAATATATCAATGGAACTGCTCCCAGCTATTTACAAGACTGGGTCATTTGCTACACTCCAATGAGACTACTACACTCTTCCATATCTGCCCGCTTGGCGGTCCCACGCATGAAAGGTAAAGCATGGAGATTCTCGGTTCTGGCTTCAATGTGGCAGAACGACCTCCTCCTCTCACTGAGGAATGCTGAATGTCTTTCCACATTTAAAAAGGGTCTTAAAACTCATCTCTTCTAGACTCATTTCTCCCATGATCTACTAAGTTCATGTAATGTGTAAGTGATCATGTACTAAAACTCTTGAGATCATGCCTGTTAAACAATGGATATACCTTCATGCAACTACTCCTGTTATGTAATGTAAATAATGTAATGTTTATATATATAATTTTTTTAAAAAAAGTTATTACCAGGAAAGTGATTAGGAATCGTCGATATTTGGATAAACCTTTATGCAGCTACTCGTGTGATGTACATTGGTCCACATGGTGGAAACTAACAAACTAACTGTACTTAAGAGTCACACGTTTGCATCGAAGTCTCTCTTTCTGCTAATGTAATGCAATGCACACATTATGTTTTCTATCAGATGTACGTCACTTTGGAGAAAAGCGTCTGCTAAATGAATACATGTAAATGTAAATGTAAATCTTAAACCACTTTAAAGCTTCATTTGTTTAAGTCAGCACAAAAAACATTATTTAGCTGAAACATAACATTTATTACAAGCTGTGATTTCAGTAAAATAATTATCAGTCATAAACATGTTTTGGCTCTGGATCAATATAGCTGCAGTTTGTACCTTAATTCAAAAAATGCTAATATGTTGTACAGTCCATCATAGTGAAGAAGCTGCTGGAACTGTTTCAGTCGCAAAGCTGGTACTCAAGTCGAGCCCATTCCTGTACCTAGGTTCCACAACTATGTCTGCTGACACACAAATGTGTGCAAATGCTATAATTACATTACTATAGCAACAGTTATATATCTGCAAAAATTATTTTATTGTGTTTTACGACTTAGAATAGCACTTTAACGTTCTAAAAATGTAGAATTCCACCCATGTTCTTGTTTATTTAGACATTTTTTTAATTATACACGCCAACTTTTTATTTCCAAAAAGCATTAACAAGCAACTCATCTTTGTTCTCTAGCCAAAAGTCTCAGCCAAGTTCTTCAAAAGCTGTGTACCAAATAAGGGCGATGCCACTGGCAGCCGAGCAAATAGCATCATCACTGATAGTACTGAATGGAGGCCCCGTGAATAGAACTGTGTGTGAAGATACAGAGATAGCATGTCAGCTCTGGGGAAGCCCAGAGTGGCAGGGTTCCATGGCTCGCAGAGGGGACATCCGCCAAGGGAACAACTGGAGCCAGAATGTATCAAGCCCAAAGTGATACTGCCCTTGGGAAGAACTTGGAAAGCCTCGGAGCCAAAAGTCCTACAGTGTTCATGTAAATTGTGATTGGTGCTTTTGGTCAGACAGTGTCAAGTGCTGCAAACTTGGTCATAGCCCATAAGGAGTAAAAAGATGACATTGTTTAGTGTCTGGAGGCCATCGCAAGCTTCCTGTGTTTGATGTTAATAGGAATCAGAATACCAGGGGATCTGAATGATGGTGATTTTATGTGGCTGGTAGGAATAATGTAGCAAGGAAAGAAACAGGTGGCCACCTAAGTTGTGTAGAACTGGAGTTGGTGCTGGGGAAATTTTGGCAGTCTTTAATGATGGCTAACATATGACCAGTGAATTCAGTCCTTTGGTGGAGTGCCAGAAATCTTAGTCATTGTGTTAAATTTTAAATTCCAAAGCGCCAGGTTCCAACCACTTGCTATTTAAAAGAAAAGCAAGGCATTTATGGGGATTTAAGTTCTTTTTGCTCCAGAAGCTATGATCAAGTTTGGATCTGCACACTGTTGCACCTGAGATTATAAAGGAGACATTTCCATCTGGGCTTAAATATCAGGTGTGTCAAAACCCACTCTTTTCTTTATTGTCTCATTTAGCATGTAGCTTTTCATTTTTATTGGTTATGCAGTTTGAAAAGTGGCTTTAGTGGTTGTTTTCCTGAATGACAAATTGTATGTAGGACCTGGGTTAAATTTCTACGTTTTCTAATATATTGATTTAAATATTTTCTATTTGATATGCTTGTTCAAGTTAAGCAAATTTACATTATGTACGTTATGCTTATTTGTTGTTTTCTTGTTTGCTGTGTTCATGTGGTGTAGCTACTGAGATCTGGTGTAATTTTCGTGTTTTACAGCAGTCCTGGTGATTGTTTTCCTGGAGCAATAACCACAACCATTGCTTTATTATACAGGTTAATGGGGACACTCTACTGATACTTTCAGAGCGACATTTTTTGCCCTGTATTTCAAATGCCTGACCTGAATTGTCACCAGATGGTTTTGTTTATTGTTTGACTGGTTTTTTTTCACACATGTGCTTTTTCTACTTAAAGAATGAAGTCATGCAAAGGCAGGAAGATAAAATGAGACTTGTCTTTTCCAGTCACGGAAGCTTGAAAAACATACAAAGGAGTTCATTTAGCCAAAAAATCTAATAACAAAACGACTGAATACCAAGCTGAAACTAAAGACTTAGAACTGTATCAGGACAAATTCACTGTTGTGCTTAAATCACCTTTTCAAGTCTTCTTGTTCTCTGTAACCAGGGTGAAAATAGTGTTGACGCATCAACGGAGTGTTTAGTTCTTTCAGCTCTGGCCTCAGAAGTCTGAGAAATGAATATAATCCTCTAGCTATCATCATGTCAATAAATATGTTGTTGAAAGTAATAGTTTAAAGTTCCAAGTAATTCAGAGTTTACTTGGCATGCAGCACTCAAACTCAACAAAAATTTCTTTTCTCTTGAGAAGTTGTTATAGTTACATTAATACAGATTTACATATTTTTTTGGTTGGGGGAGAGTTCTGTGATTATTTTTTATTATTAATCTTCATCCACAGCTGGATGGAGGCAAAATTCCACACATTTGAAACTCAGTTTTCTTCATCATTCAAAGTCAAAGGATCATTTCAAAATGTGTGGAAAGAGAGACAAAAAAATTTAATATGCTTATTTATTTATTGTCCACTGCAGGTGGTGAGTGTTCCAGCACTCGTCTTATCTTAAGCACTTCGACACAGCCCACAGTCGGCTGTTTGGCAGCCATTCGTGGCCTTCACATGGGCAGCTCCCATTGGGACAAAAACTGGTCCTTGAAACCCACAGCACAGGGTGAAAGACCACGATCCGCTATCTGTGCCAAGGCTTGCAATTCCTGCCAAAGCGCTTCCAACATGTCACCAGGTCACCGTTCAAGAGTATGATGCCATCCAGTGACTCCGCCGTTTATGTTAAGCATTTGAGCTTCAAATTAGGCATGAAGTAGGACTTTGATCTTTTCTTTCCTTTGCTTCCAGGAAAGAAAAGTTAATTTGCAAAGTGCTGTTTTCTTTATTATTAAAATGTCTGACTCTTGGAAGGGAGAACAGAATAAAGTCAAAATAATCTGTGAGGGAGATTGTTTAAATAAAGTAAGGCTGCAGACAGAAAATAAAACTTTCTATTCAGACTGTGTACAATAGTTCCTGTTTGGGTTTGAAAAAATAGCTTTTTTTAACACTGCTTTTGTCTCGCAATATGCTGTAGGTCCCTGAGACAGTTTGTCGGCCAGAAATGAACTTACTCCTACATCACCAATCATCCTTGAAACCAAGACGAAAGAAAAGGAAACTTTACAAGTTTAAACCCAAAGGAAAGGTGGCTTATAAATGATCAGTAAATGAAAGCTGATGGCACTTGCAGGAAGCTTTATTTTAACAAATTTAGTTTTAGTCTGAAGACAGAGTTTAAAGAGTCACTGGGTTTTACTGTCTGGCATTTCATAAACAATATAGTGAAACCTCTTCTAGACAATGCAGTCAGTCTTTATCAGTCACCAGATGACATCTTTAAAGAAATTTCCACTTGTTTGTACAGTTATGTTTATACTGTTACCATGACATTGTGAAAGAACACTAGTAGCAGGATAAATTCATTCTGCATAATGGAATTTTATGCCGAAACATTGTGAAGTGAATCTGATAAATAGCACGCCAAAATATTTTAATATTCCTGCCAAATGTATGAAGCACGTGTAGGTGCACCTTAATAAAAATATCTAAAAATAAAACCAATCAAAATGAATAGACAATGTCATTGTGTGTGTGTTTTTTTTTTTTTTTAAATCAAATGGCCAACAGGGAGTATAGTGGTTAACACTATTTTACATTTACATTTATTCATCAAACAGATGTTTCTGCAAACAGGAACATGCAACTCAATGAAAACAAAAGTGTATTTCACCATATGGACAGTAATGTTTCATGAGTAGTAGCAAAAAACAGTTTAAGGAAATGTAAAAGTATTTGTGACAAATGACATCACTTAAATTCAAGTAGATTGGAGATCTGTGGAGAAGTGAGTCTGAAAGACATGTGTTTTGAGACTTTCCCTGAATGTTCGTTCTGCAGGGATTGAGTGATTCAGCAGTTACGTGTGAGAGAGGGACACCATTCCACCACGTTGGAGCTACAACTGGAAACATTCAGACTTTTCATTTTGGACTTCTTGTGAGTGGGATCACCAAGAAGGCAGAGCTAGCAGAGCATAGCAGTCATGTTGGGATGTAACAAGTCACCAGATCCTGTAGATATTGGGGAGAAGATCCATTGATGGTCTCTTAGGCTTTAACCAGTTTTGAAGTTAATAACAGCAGTTCCAGGAAGCCAATAAAGACAGACAAGGAGCAGGGATATATGGGAATGATCCATCCATCCATCCATCACCAACAACCACTTGTCTCAAGTGAGATCATCACAAGCCGGAGCCTTACCTGACAACACAAGGCACAAGGCTGAGGGCGGGAAGGGATACACCCAGGATGGGGTGCCAGGTTATCGCAAGGCCCCCCGCACAGAGCTCAAACCCCAACTGACCACACAGTAGACACCAGCTGAACCTGTTGTGCCACCACACCCCTATGGCAATGTTTTGATAAGTCAAACACAATACATGCTGCAGCATCCTGGATCAGCTGGAGAGGTTTGATGGCAGGGGCTGGAAGACACTACACGAGAGAGTTGCAGTAGTTCGGGTGGAACATCACCATGGGCTGGACCAGGAGTTGTAGGATACCAATCTGGATTCAAAGTTGGTCACTCCACTGAGACAGCGCTTCTGGCAGTGTCTGATGTTCTCCAGTCAGCTAAAGCAGCCTCCCTCCCCTCGGTCCTCATCCTCCCTGACCTCTCAGCAACATTTGACACTGTCAACCACCAGATTGTACTCTCCTCTCTTAGTCAGCTTGGCATCAAAGGAACAGCACTGAAATGGTTTGAGTCCTACCAGCATGGAGGCACAGCCAGTTGTGCTGCTCTCTTACAGCACCTGGGTGGTGCGAGAGAACGTGGGTTCGATCCCTGCTCAGTCTGTGTGAAGTTTGCATGTTCTCCCTGTGTCTCTGTGGGTTTCCTCCCACAGTCAAAGACATGCTGTTCAGGTTCCCCCATAGTGTGTAAGTGACAGAGAGAGTGTGTCCTACTGATGTATGGATGAGTGACCCATTGTAAGTAGTGTCTCTAGCAGTGTTAGTCACCTTGGTGAATAAGGTGTGTGTGGACTGGTAACACTACATAGACTTCATTGGAAGTTGCTTTGGAGAAAAGCATCTGCTAAATAAATAAATGTATTAAACAACAGATAAACCTTCATGCAACTACTCCTCTAATGTAAATGTTTACATATATTTACATATAAATTACTGGGAAGGAATTGTCAGTATTTGAATAAAGTTTTATACAGCTACTTGTGTTACGTACAAACTAACTACACTAAAGAATCGCGCGTCTGCATCGAAGTCTCTCTTTCTCCTAAAGTCATGCACATATTGTATCTTCAATGAGATGTGCGTCACTTTGGAGAAAAAAGTTTGCTAAATGAATAAATGTAAACTATATGTAAATCTAAATGTATTGCTTATTTGGCTTGGTCGATGTATAGAATTACCACACATGCTTTAAATACACTAACTGCAACCTTCATTCAAAAAGGGCACACACACTGATTGACTCAGCAGGCTCAACTAAATCACTCATTATCATATACTGTATGTGAGAGATGTGGACAAAAAAAAAAACCTATTCCCTGAGCCAGTGTACACTGGGGGGATGACACAGATTTTTCATAGCCACCATACTAACCACAGACACATTTCACTGTCCTTTCAAACCTGATGTGTACATGACAGCTTTGTATTTTTGGTGTGCCCGCCCAAAATTGAACAGCCCATTATAAATACTTATAAAGCAGTTATGAAACATAAACTTTCACCATTTAAACAACTTCACTTATAGTTATTATCACAAGTTCCTTGCTTCTTTTGGCATTTATGGTCTATAGAAATCATTTTCCTGAAATGATACCACTTGTGTTTGTGTGTGAGCTCTTGAATTGTGCGTTTTATATTCTTTATGCTCTTCATTACACTGTCACCCCTTTATTTCCTACAGCCAGCAGATGTGACTGGACACACCAAAGATGCGCAAAATGTGAATAACACATGTAAAACTCACTCACTCACACACTTTCTGAACCGCTTGTCCCATACGGGGTTGCAGGGAACCGGAGCCTAACCCAGCAACTGAGGGCGTAAGGCTGGAGGGGGAGGGGACACACCCAGGACGGGACGCCAGTCCATCACAAGGCACCCCAAGTGGGACTCGAACCCCAGACCCACCAGAGAGCAGGACCCGGTCCAACCCACTGCACCACCGCACCCCCCTACGTGTAAAACTCATGAAAACCAATGTTTATTAATCTGATGTTTTCAGATGTCCATTCTGGAAAATGTTGTGAGATGTTATGGCAGTTAGTACAAAGAAATTATATTTATGCTAGAGCAAAGGTCTACAATGGCCAAAATTGACCAGAACACAATCCTCAGGATACACTATATTCAATAATATATTATGATTCTTCTTAATAACTTAATAAGATTCCTGCTTGTCATAGTCAAAGTTAGGCTAACTTTTCAGACTACTCCAGAGAAAATCAATTACAGTTGAGGAATACATAGTGAGGGCATAAACTAAACTAAACCAACTTTGGTAAGGGCATGATGTCTACTGCATAAAATGACTGCTGTCAAAAAGTAATACGAGAAAACCTCAAAATGACAAGGTGTTTGTTTTGAAAAGTGCCAAAAAGTTGGCAGTTATTTAGGTGGTAAGTTGCAAATAAACATATAAACATGTGGAATAGTAAAACCTAATTTTGTATTTCAGAATAATTTAGAAATAATGAAAAATGCACATTGACATTGTTCTAATTAGTGTGTGTGATGTTGAGCATCAATAATAAAGCCAAGACAAATAAATGACTGAAGAAGAAACATTTTTAACAATGAAAGTATGGACTTTGAGGCAATAGTGACTTGTTGCACTGCTATTTCATCTTGTCTTTCCTATTTCTCCCCATTTTCACACAAAACTAAATTTAAATGCCCAAAGCCCCCTCCATATGTGGTTTCATCATATGTTCCTTCCAAAATGCAACACTTGCTCAACTACTAAAATACATTTTAAATCCTAAAATCCTTAAATCCCAAAGATTTAAAAGATTTATCAACCAATGTTGAATGATTCTGATGAATCCCAAAATAAAATAAGATCACAAATAATTATATTTAAACATGAAACATTTAAATGGAATGTATAAATATGGAAGGGGGTGTGGTGGCGCAGTGGGTTGGACCACAGTCCTGCTCTCCGGTGGGTCTGGGGTTCAAATCCCGCTTGGGGTGCCTTGCGATGGACTGGCGTCCCGTCCTGGGTGTGTCCCCTCCCCCTCTAGCCTTACGCCCTGAGTTGCCGGGTTAGGCTCCAGTTCCCCGTGACCCCATATGGGGCAAGCGGTTCTGAAAATGTGTGTGTGTATAAACATGGAATATGCTGAAACATGGAATATCTTTGTTAAGCAAAAATGTTTTATGATCGATTTTTTCTTCGCTGAACATGCCTAAAATTTTCAAAAAGTACACAATGTGTATATATTATATATATATTATATATATATATGCATAATTTCCTATTATTTCTTCATTAAGAACATTTGCCTGTGATTTCTGTTTTGCTTTATATTCTCATATACAACATGCCAAACTACTGCAGTGTCACTCTACAGTATCATACAATTTTCTCCATAATGTATTTCACTAGAAGAACTTGTTAGATAAAACAGTCTGAAAAAGAAACTGGGTTCAGTAGTTAACTGGCTGGATCATTTTAATTCTACATATGCATGAATACACTGCTATACCATTAACTAAGTACAGTTTGCTTAGTAGTAATGTTCTTATGTGGGTTTTTATCAAATCGGTTGTCAAAATAATAGTGTAGTGTTTGTTCGTGATTGTCTAAACTGGATGGCACCAAATAAACATGCCGGAAGTTATCAGCTTCACAGCCGAACAGCAATCACTTTAATGTATCTTACTTTTCGTCCGAAAACCAAAATTGCTCTATTTTTCGCACCTGCTCCAGGCGTGCAGCGTTGGATGATGGCCCAGCTGATAATGCGCTGCTAAAAGGACAATCAGGCTCTGGTTCATCCTTCCACAGTCGTGGCACAGCCTTCATCGGGAAGCCTGCGGATTTGGTGCTGGAGTGTGGGTCACGTGGATCGTGCAAAGAGCACTGCATGTGGGGTGACCGTTCAGAGAAGGGGGCACTCTGATGAGCACACTTTGGGGAGTTACCGGCTTTTAATCCACCTGAGTGCACTACACCTGTGCAAACTGCCAGAGCCACACCACATAGCACAGGACACCTGCCGCAGCTTGCCCTTGGCCCCTGCCCAAACCCTCTGCTCTGCCTTTTTTTCGGCCAGCAGCACTTTTGTGAGCAGTGTCGAACGGCAAATCCTATGTGTGCTGGACTGTTGGAAGAATGTACCTGGAGTATGCCCTGAAAATAAGAAGAAACAAATAAAGAGGTAGCTCAATTACAGGGCAGTATCGTGGCTCAGTAGGCAATGTTGGTGCTCCATAGTTCCTGGGATATGGATCTGGATGGGGTTTGAATCCTGTTCAATCTGTGTCACATTTCCATGTTCAAGTAGGTTTTCTTCAGGTGCTCTGGTTTTGTCACATTGTCAAAATACTTAAAATTTCTTTCAGTGTGCGTGTGTGCTTGATTGGCCTGCAATGGGCTAGCATCCTGTTCAGGGTGTACCCTGCTTCACAGCCTGTGTTTCTGGGATGGGCTCTGAACCACCATGAACCTACATTAGATGAGCAGTTATTGATACTGAGCGTATGGATAGATAGATGCATGGATGCATTGATTCACAGATCATAGACAGATGAATACACAGATGATTTAATTACATTTCCTGGCTGCTGAGGAAAGTGATTGTTTAATAAGGGCTTTTACTGAAGTTCAGGTTGCAGATGATGCTGCACATACAGTAAAAGATTCCATCCAGTACAGGCCTACCAGTTCACCTGCTCTCTGGGATGAGCAGCAGATGGCTCCATGTGCTGATGAAAAAGTGATCTCCTGCCTCCAGCAAGCTGGACGTCATCTCTAATGTTACAATACGAGTATTGTGCAGTTAATGACAGCATGAAAAGACATGTAAGAAATGTTTCCAGCAAAAGACTGCATTGTGAAATATTCCATGGAAATAGGTTAGAAGAATAGTATGTGATATTACATAGGGGTAACACCAGGGTTTCGTCAAAGTTGACGAAAGCATAATGAGCTCCCCCATAATTTTGTGTATAACTCCTCTGAGAACTGTCAATATTTTTTTGGCCCCAACACCTGGCATATTGTTACACCACTGTTACAATATATTTGAAAATGTGTAAATACAAATATAACAAATAGAAACTAATTCTATTTCTTTATGTATTTTATCATTTGTGGTATCCTTCCGAACAGTGTAATTAAGCAAAAAAAGCGACTATATTACAAAATATTTCAGTTAATGGCAATTTATTTTGTTTCATAAAGATGTAGCTTTGGTAAAGAACGTTGTCAGTTGACGGCATATATGTTGTGCAGAAATCCCCCCGTTACATTGCACGCTTCAAGTTGGACAGAATCTTCTGCAGGTTGATTTCTGTACGGCCAGTTCAATAAGAGGTGGGACTACACGTTTGCTGCTTTTGCTTTTGTTTACTTGTGTGGGAATGAGCCCCTGTTGATGCAAATCAGCTGTTGTGGTGTAGCAAGCCATCTTCAGCCATCCAGCATTTTCTTTGACCATGTCAGATACACTTCCTGTAAGTATTTGCTATAAACTTTTTTCAATTCAATTCAATTCAACTAATTTTTATGGAATGCCCTTAGAGGGGCAAAGAGCACTTAGCAGAGTTACTGGGAATGATCCAATGTTAAAGGGTGTTTTACACACACACACACACAACCGCCTGTCCCATACGGGGTTGCGGGGGAACCGGAGCCTACCCGGCAACACAGGGTGTAGGGCCAGAGGGGGAGGGAACACACCCAGGACGGGATGCCAGTCCGTCGCAAGGCACCCCAAGCGGGACTCGAACCCCAGACCCACCGGAGAGCAGGACCGCGCCCCCCCAAGGGTGTTACAATCAAATTATAATTAACTATATAGTAAGACAATTGGCAGCTGAGGAGAGGGGAAAAAAAAAAAACCTCAGGAGCTGTAAAGAAAGGGAGAACAATAAAACTCAGTAGTTGTCATTTGCTTTAAAGAGCCTTGTGAAAAAAAGAAATACCCTACATTGTTTTACTAGCTGTAACATTTCATTGCAGTACTCTAGCCATATTCAGTGCCAGTAAAAAATCAAAGTCACTCTCTAGAAACTAGTTTTTTTTTTTTTTTTAAATAAAATGTTTGTTTAACAACTTTGTGCAGAAGTTCCTAGAGATGTCGGGCACATTTATTGATTTACTTCTGTTCAGTTTGTTCAATGTAGGTACTGGCCAGGTTAAGCAAGTTTAGTCATACAGTACTTTTGACTTTTACTCTATGTTGCATTGAGGAATAGCCAAATTGGTGAATATATTACTACCAAAGCTACTGGTCTTTGTACCAGTAAAATGTTTTCTGTTTCTTTAATCATTTATGAAAGTTAAAATAATTCAGTATTAAACTTAAAATGATTTGCACTATTGCACTATTATCACTGATATTGTGAACATCACTTTTTTGTGTTCTACTTGTTTGTTGACTATCACAAGTTGGCATATCCCTACATTAATGCAAACTACAGTATAGCAAGTACTGAACTATCACTTTCACTTTAAATTGGTGTGTGCAGCTTCATTCAATGAACAGCACAGTCAAGCTTAATTTGTTAAAAAACCAGTTGAAACCATAACCAACAGACGCAGTAGGTCGGCAGAAGCAGGCCTGAAAACAACTGGCAAAGCGTTCCGAGAAGCATTTTGTCCAATTTCCCAATAAACATACAGCTGGTGCTCTTGGAGCTCAGGATCACAGCTACTAACTTTTTTTTTTTATTTCTTTTTTAAAATGATCAGAAGCCATGTTGACTCAATCCACTTTCATGAAATGCTACTGATTTGCTTAGGCTATGTATGTATGTTTGAAATATTTGTCTGTTTATGTGGGTGGTACAGTGGTTAGAAGCACTGCCTTGAACTCAGAGGATCCAGGTTTAAAACTCACTTCCAGCTGTAGAGCCCTTGAGCAAGGTACTCACCTGAAATTGCTCCAGTAAAAAAAAAAACACCTGAAATGAATAAATCATTACATGTATCTTAAAAAAAAATAATAATCAGCTAAAGAAGTAAATCATAATGTAATTTATGCTTGGAGCCCTTTCTTCTATGTTTTCCCTATTGTACATGTTACAAGGTGTTTCACAGCAGCATTTGCATGCATTTTTGTCCATCATTTTCCCACAAATACAGAGAAAGAAATGAGTAGTTATAGTATTTACAGGGCTCAAAAGGCAGCTGGCTAAATCAGCAGAGGGTCAAAAAGGTCACTACTCATTCAGTCCCTTAGGAGTGTTGAGCCACAGCATGCTGGGTTAGTTCAGATATTATTGTATTGTTGATAGATACGTATAACTCTGCCTTTCTGAGTTAATCTGTGTGTAGGGTACCCAACCAGCCCCCCCAGTTTTATTAAATATAATTTAATGAGCACATGATCATCACCTGAACCTCCGAGAAGGGAGACTTTCTCTGCAAACAGCTCTTCATAAATTACTGTGAAAGTGAATCAAGAGTGTGAGGAAGGTTATGGATACGAAATGTTCCAAGAAGAAGGGCTTCAAATCATAAGGTTATATTCTTCTCTTACCTCTGGAGTCACAACATGTGCTCGTTCGGAGATTTTAAGTTCTTAGGAAACACCCACTGCTGGTCTATTCAACCCAGACATGCTCGGGAATAATTACCACAACAGGTTATTTTTATTAATATGTATTTATTAGATTAAAGCTTCTTTTAAACGTTCAAAAAGAGGCATTCATGAAAAAACATATATCCACACTTTAAAGATAAAAATATTGTAGTTCTTTTTCTGTCATAAATATTCCTAAGGAAACTGTATCTACTCATACAGCTGAGGTCTTTTCTCCAAAGTGAATATAATATAATATAATATAATATAATATAATATAATATAATATTAGGCTTGTATACCAAGCTTTTAGGCTTGTACCACTGGATGCTTTTTTACTTTATTAATTCTGAATAGGTGGCCTTCACATGTGGACTCTTCTATTTTACACAGCAGAGGCACTAACCACCACGCCACCCGATGTTAGCAAAATAAACCAAAGTTTGCCAAAGCCAGACTAAACGTGGGGTTAATGAAAGTGGAATTACCACGAACTGGGAGCAAAGTTTGTAGAACAGCGTGGATCCAGTTGTGAAACCTGATCCTCACCTGGCGCCGGATTAACTGGACGCGTTGCTCCCATGTTGCGTCATTTGTAGCGTCAACGTTTCAGCCGTTTAGCGTCATTTTCCCGGTCACTCGCTGCTCACCATCTTCATTATTAACGTAAAAGAATAATATTGGTTTAAAGGGAGAAACAAAATTCCCAAAGGCACGCAGTCAAAAGTACTTCGTGCATCACAATGTTATTTATTATGCAGCCCTGTCCTGAAGTCAGAGCGCGCGGATGCGGTGGCAAATGAAGCACGTGACAGCTATGATATAACAGAGAAGAATGGCTTATTCATGGACGCGCTTCATTGGGAACGTTTATTAGAAAACGCGCACATTGAGGGATGCGAACACAAGGAAACGATTGCGTCGGTGAGACTCGGACTCGGACCCCCCCCGAACCCAGCCTCCCAGCCTCCCCGCCTCCCCATCCGGTCAACGCGACAACGGTTGAACACTTAATTCACAGTTTACCCATAATTCTCAACTATTTTATCTCACGATACGCCACTTTTCCCGCTCGAACATGACACTCCCCAGAAACACGGGTCGTTACAATACAAAATCGTCGTCCTCTGAACCGCTTGTCCCATACGGGGTCGCGGGGAGCCGGAGCCTAACCCGGCAACACAGGGCGTAAGGCTGGAGGGGACACACCCAGGACGGGATGCCAGTACGTCGCAAGACCCCCCCAAGCGGAACGCGAACCCCAGACCCACCGGAGAGCAGGACCCAGTCCAACCCACTGCGCCGCCACAATACAAAATACAAGTCAATTTCTACGAGGAACAGAGAGATCTCTTTAAAAAAAGTTCGTAGGACCACATCTGATTTAGGTGTTTCATAGCAAAGGGACTGAATAGTCACACGCTGATATTTTCTGTTTTATAATTTGTGCATAATTCAAAACGTATTTGTATACCATGAGTATTTTTCCATGATCGGGGTCAAAAAGACAAATTATATCCAGTAGGAATCTCTATTGTAATATATCTGCACATCCACATGTCATGGATGCGTGTAAAAAGCCAACAAATATCCTCCGCGACGATGCGATGGTTCTGAAAATCATGTACTTCTTGACTTACCATCGCGCGCACATGAACAAAAAAAAATGAAATCAATTGAAAAGTACATGAAACAAAAATGCACTCGCGTATATTAAGTCCATATATACAACCTATACAGAGGATGTTCTAACGTATGTGTTTCCAAGGGCAACGGGGCTGAAAGGCGTGCGGAGCGCTGGCCGCCCCTGGTTCCACGACCCCGATGCTGTGTGGAGCCCAGGCATGTCGAGACATGTAGGGAGCGGGACGCAGGACACGGGGACACGGAGCGACGGGACCCGCGATCGGCACAGTACAGCGCTCCTCACCGCAGCGGACACACACACATACACACACATGCACGCATAGTGATAGTGCGTCTGCATCCAGGTAAAACACTTGGTTGTATTTTACTGCGTGGTCCGTGGAATCGGGAGACAACTCATCTTGCGGCGGGGAGGGGACGGAGACTCAAAGAGCCCACAGTCCTGTACTGTATTTTACTGTATTCTACTCTCCTGTACAGCCACACACTGCACTCCCTGGCTTTTTACTCGGAGATGGCAAAAAAATCCGCCAGGGTTTTATGAGTATTTGATAGTGTTAAATCCGTCTGTGAGTTGAAAATAGACAATTTGAATGAATTTGTTGTCGCGCTATTTCATCACGCGCTCTCCTCCTCCTGTCCTGCGCGTTACCCTGTTCTTACTGTGTTGTACGCTCATTTCCAGCACGTTTCCTCAGGTGTGTAGTAATGTACTCTACTAACTTCGTGTCTTTTTCTTGTTTAAAAACGGTTACGGTGAGGGGTGCAGAAGTGGCGGCTCTGTGCGCGTAAGAGTTCCGGCGCGTAAATGTAATGTTCACGCGTTCGCTATGAGAGACAGAGCGAGTGTCCAAAAATCGGGTCGCGCGCGCATTCCGGCGCGTGGGGCGTTCGCTTGTTTTTTTTTTTTTTTTTTTTGCGCTATGCTGCGTATGCATAGTTAATTCCTTGTTGCATTGAAGTGTTTTCACACCCGCGCTGCATGTTTGCACCTCGCAGGAAACTCGCATTTTCAAAACTTCTTGTTACATTTGTTGCATAACAATTCACAAAATAGTTCAGTTATTCATCATGCGATGCAAATTGCGCTTCTCTTTGCATGTACATCGGTAGAAATTGTACATTATTGCTTATTATTCATGGATCAAATGAGCTCGATACCCTTCTGTGATTTATCCAGTGACCAGCCCACGGTGATTCATTCATTGCACGCGCTTTTTTTTGCCATGTGGCCATGTGACAGATGTTCTGGATGATCAATGTAAAGTACATGCTCTGTTCTTGTTTCAGGGGTTTTATTAGTATGGCTTGCGCAGAAAACGAGTATTACTACAACGGTGAATGCCGAGTGTGCCCTCAGTGCGCACCTGGACACCAGCTACTGGAGGTGAGTTCTTCTCTCCAGCTCCTCTCATTTGATCAATACATAAATGGTCATGTTGATATCACTGTTTGCCCAGTAGGGTATTTTTCATTAATAGTGTTAAGGAATTTTTGGTTCAGCTGGTGCCCACTGTGTGGCAGGTCTGGGGTTCGAGTCCTGCTTGGGGTGCCTTGCGACTGGCATCCCGTCCTGGATGTGTCCCCTCCCCTTTCGGCCCTATGCCCTGTGTTGCTGGGTTGAGCTCCGGCTCGCCGCGACCCCACTTGGGACAAGGAGGTGTTGAAAATGGATGGATTAAGGTCTTTAGGGGAAGAACTTTAATCAGGGCCATTTCAACAGGAAATGGGGCTTGAACTAAGGTTGTTCTGAGTGGGAGGCACTAAACATTTGCCAAAGGACCATGTGGTTGAGGCGTCAGGTTCAAGTTCAAGGAGTGGCCTAGTAGTGAGCCATCTAAACTGAGTGTTTGCAGTAAAAATTTCCCTCTACATGAAAAGAGTAAAATGTAAGTCGCACAGGGTAAAAACATGATTGACCAGAGAAAATCATTTGAACGGTATTGCGAAACACTATTAGGGGAGTGGACATCCTTGTTAAAATTTTCAGTTGTTTATATTTGCTCTTCTCTCCCAGGTTTGGAAATGTTTTCTTCTTCATGGCATGCACGTTCTATCATTCTATAGATTTTACCGTGTTGTAAGAGAGATGTCACCTTCAGATAGATGGTTCTTAAGATTTTCAAGAACTTCAACACAGTCTTCAGTTGCACATCGATATCCAACTTGAAGTTCTCTGAGACTTTGCTCTTGATGAGTTGTTAGGATCCAAATCTGTGTTATAAGTGTGTGATGTTTAAAAAAAGATCTGAATATTTGTATCGTATCACTTTTGTTTAGCATACTTTTTTCTAATTTTTGGACTTGTCAGGAGTGCAGTTACGGTAGCGGAGGTGATGCCCGCTGCGGGCCTTGCCATCCCAGGTCTTACAAAGAGGACTGGGGCCACCATAACTGCAGGCTCTGCACATCATGCAGTCAACTCAACAGACAGCAGACATCACCATGCACTGCCAGGAAAAACACCGTCTGCGGGGAGTGTTTGCCAGGGTGTGTAAGCAAGGGCCTTAAAGAATGCATTTTCATAATGCAGTATGAGTGTGTGCATGTCGGTGGAATGTCTTCGGCTGCTTCCTCTAGCACCTGTTTTGGTCGTAGTTTCTAAACCGTTTTTGACTTGCCTTTTTTGTGCATCTGTGCAATTAGGAATTTGAGGGATTATTTTTAATTGTTCTGTTTGCATGTTCTTCGTGTTCCTTGCACCCAAACAAACAAGATTTTACAGCAAGATGCGGATTGACGGCACGGCGGATTTGGAGTGCATGCCCTGTGGGTTGTCGTCAGCCAGTGAATCTCAGTGTACCCGTGAGTTACACCCGGAGACCACACATAGTTACCGTTGCGCAAGAGATCATGCACGCAGTAGTTAGCGTACTGTTGGAGCCGTTACCTTGCCCTCGATGGATGGATCCCGGGTTTTAATCCCACTGTGCGCTGTAGGAACTCATGAAGGTATTTACTCTGAATGAACCCAGCAAAACCTCCCCAAAGTCGGATACCTATACGGAAACAATGCCAAACGCAAGATTCTGATCACCAAGTTTTCTGAACCCTGCGGAAAAGATGTCCGATACATGTGCTGTGTGTACTGTCGTACTGTAATTCTGAAATATTTAGAGTATAACTTGGCTCACCTAAATCGAATTAAGACAAACATTCTTACAGAATGACCACTTGTGGCCAACGGGTTGCCCACCGCTTCAGAGCCTGTTGAGGTCGGTGTGAGCAAATGATGGTGCAGCAATTTGAATCTCACTTAACTGTTGCATCACTGCTTTAAAGTAACATCTATCATTAAACCAGAAACTCGTGGGCAGGGGATACTGGCTGATTGCTCCATGAAATGTGTTATTCTATTAGATAGATGGGGTGGGTATAAGGTGTCAGCCAGACTTTGTTGGCTGACCGCTAGATAAGTGCTCTAAGGAACTGATAGGTTCCTGCCAACCATGGGCTTCACTATGGTGATAGGTAATGCGGTCTAGTGATGGCCTCCAGCTTTGCGTGGGTCTTGCAGACTGTGCAGAGAGGGCAATTAGCTTGGCGGGGGGTCATAACAGCACAGCACCATCGCCTTCAAGGCTTCTCAAAGCATTGTAGTAGAGGGACGGGAGCGTTTTAGAAAGCACATTTGCACATGGAAGCAGCTTCAGTGGTGTGAAAACAGGAGTACATTAAAAGCACAAAAATTACTGGTTATTTAAGGTTCTTAACTTTTTTTGGCAGGACATGAAGCAGTTGATGCAGGGAAAGATGTGAACCCAGAAACCCTGCTGCACAATGCTGCTGTTCCCACTGCCATTTGTGGAGCGGTTACCGTGACAATTGTTTTGTCGCTACTCGTGTTTGTCTACTTTCGACGGGCTTCCCTGAAGAAGGTGTTCAAAGGTACTGCTCATCTAGTCCTGCAGCTGTCTTCCTGTACTCATTTACACGGCGCCCATTAAAAAGGCAAACTGATCGTCGGTCTCTTGATAGGATGCTCAGGATCACGTCATCGCGCTGTGGCTGTCACAGCCATCAGGAACGGCGACACCTTGACCCAGAACCTGGAGAAGGAGGTGCAGGTCTCAGGTTGGTGACGTTGCAGCTCCCTCAAGAAGCCTGATCACCGTATCTGTCATCTCTTTTTCGTTCATTTACATAAGTGTGAAATTTAAAGGGGTGTTAGACAAGTCATCACAGTTTAGTGTGTAATTGCTTGTGGAAAATATTTAGTTTATATAATGTCATTCTAAAACATGGCGTTAGAAAGCATTAAAACCAGGCAATAAAAATCACAAACACGAAACAAAATGCCAGTGTGGGAGTAATGGTCACAATATTATGGTCACAATAACTGTACCGCTACCTACCTACTTGTACCTAAATTGGTCACCTTCAGCCTATGTTTTAGAAGTGGCTTTAAAAGGTTGCAGGGTTTGCTATATATCTCATTCACTCACTTTTGTTTACTTATTTTAAGTGTTTTTTTCTTTCTGCTGTGGCTGTTCCGAGGGCTGCCACACAAAATTTCATTTTATTGCATTGCATACAATGACAATAAAATATTTCTCTTTCTCTCTCTAATTGCCATTTGCTGCTTGTCCAAATTAGGGTCACGGTGGTCTGGAGCCTATTCTTGAAGCACAGGGAGCTAGGCTCGCCAGGGTACTCTATAGAAAGGATTCAAACCACAGATTTAATCTATATCTACATGGGAATTTTGCAGCGCCGTTTGAAGTCCCCTCAGTGGAGGATTTCCCAGCAGCCCTCAAGTCCTGCCTGCAGACGTGTGGTTTTTCAGAGGTCACTGTGGCGACCCACCAGGTTCAGAGCCGCTGCTCCAGCAGCTCCTCGGAAATGCAGCCCCTGATGAGGAACTCCAGCTGCAGCCACTGCTCCTCCGAGTCCTACAACATGCCAGAGGATGGTAGCCACACCGAGGAACCCCCACCTCCCCCTCAGCTGGACGGCTACTGCGCCTCCGACAAGCAGGGGGAGCACCGGCACGCCCCGGTCGAATGCACAGAGACGGACTTTCAAAATTCCCTCAATTCGGATGGCAGCACCATAAGCGTGAAGGTGGGAGCACCGATACCCACAGTGGACAGCTCTGCAGAAAACATGCCATCTGTCCCCCCGGCGCAGCCTGCCGAGAGAGCCTCGGACAGCCATCAGCAGCCCTGCAGCAGCTGCAGTACCACGGTAACCTCCCTTTCAAATGGTTTTTTACCCGTGTTTTGCATTTTGAACCATGGTTTGGTTTGCCCAGCTAATGTCTGTAACACCAAAACAAATGTTCGGTTTAGTTTGGTTAATATTGCGTGAGCAAAAATAATCCTTATTATCCTAAGGGGACTGACTTTTATTTTGAATTTGAATAGTTTCTGATCAAGTACCGTGGTAGTGTCCCTTTCAGATACTCTTTGCTCTTTTACCTTTCTTTTCTGTTTCTTTTTTAACCATGTTTCAAAGTGGGAAACTTAACGCCCACAACAACAAAATAAATAACAATAAGTTCAACAAAAGTCAGCAGCATTACTTGTGCTATATTGTGATGTATGATGTATTATGTACTGTATATAAATCAAGCAGTGAAAAAGTTGCTTGTTGGTACTCATAGTCCAAGTTCATTGTGAAAAAAAGAATGCCTTTTGTTTCAATCTAAACTTCTCATTGTAAATGTTAGTGACTCCCAAGGTGGAAGAACTTGCACTAATCATGTGTTTCATAAATATAAATGTAAATTACTATCATCCTCAAAAACATCCAGAAGATCTGGACCCGTGTCACTCTCGATGCCTCCCAGCCATTAGAGAGCGGCTGTCGTTTCTGCCACCGAGGGGGAGGCTCACCTGAATATTCCATAAAGCGTTCATCTTGCAACGGCTCCGAGTGAACATTACTCATTTAGCGAAGCGTTTGCACCCATCCTGTCTGCGGCGGACAGGTGAAACCGAAACCCGCCATTCTAAGCCCCTCGTATTTGTCCTTGCAGGTGCCTGATATCCTGATGCTCACGAGAAAGAGCTGTGCACAAATGCAAGGTAACAGTTGTGTCACATTCATAGCCAAAGTGGGTCAGTTGTCCACCTTTCTTTTGTTTTTATTTGATTTTAACTCCCTGTATTTTCAGCAAGCTGAGGGGTGCCCTTAGGAAAGGTTCAGATGTACAATGTAATGATATAGAGTGGCTTTCATTTGAAAAACGGTTTTGTTTTATTTTGGCATGTGGGAATTTGATGACGATGTAACATACCATACGGGCAGCAGATAATGTACTCCTTAGCCTCGAAAGATTCGGGTTCAAATCTCACCTCCCGCTGTAGTGTCCTTCGATCAGGGTACTCTTTCTGAAATAATGCAGTAAAACTTACCCACCACTATTAAATTCGTAAATAATTGTAAGTAGGTTAACACTTTAAGTTACTTAGAGAAACGTGTCAGCCAGATGAATAAATGCGAACTGTTGTGTGCGAATTTAAGGTAATGGTTAGACCAACCATTACACTCAGAGAAGACCCAGGTTTAAATCCTACCTCATGCTGTAATGCCCTTGAAAAAAGTATTTACCCTAGAACTGCTGTAGTAAAATTTACCCATCTGTATAAATGTGTTATTTATTATGCAACTAATGGGGTAAGTTGCCTTGATTAAAGGCACCAGTTAAAATGAATAAATAACAATTGATAGGATCAACTATAGGTCAGCACTTGGTCAAGTCCCAGATTATTACTAATCAGAAAAACGAAGAAGGGCGGCACAGCGGCACTGTTGCCTCACAGCACTTGGGCTGCTTGGGTGTAGGTTTGAATACAGCTGTCTTTGTGGAGGTTGCATGTTCTCCCCGTGTCTGTCTGGGTTTCCTCAGAGAGTCCAAAGACATGCAATGAATTAACAGTGAGTGAGTGAGTGGCTATCTTGCGATAGACTGGCGTCTCTACCAGGGTGTACACCCTCCAGCCTTGTGCCCATTGATTCCAGGATAGGCTCCGGACAACCTCGACCAGGACGAGCGGTTTGCAGTTAGCAGTAGCGAGTGAGTGGGTGAGTGAGTGAGTGAGTAATATCAGTAAGTTTTTCAGTCTTGTGGCTGTGCAGAAGGGAGCCTCCCCGTCAGTTGTACTTCTACCATCTAGTGCTGCCATCTTCTGAAAGCAGTGCACAGGACACAAGTGTCACTTTTCCTTTATGATGCTGCAAGACAGGAATTCTTCAGGGTGAAGGCCCACGCTAGAATAAGTTTATTCTAGATGACAATAAAATCTGGGCATTCACTTTCCCAATTTTGTGTACACCATATATTCGCCTTTCAAAATAAGAAAATATAGCTGAAATTGTTTTAAAGCTGGTGTTCTACATGTGTGTAGCATTTCATTGTATTTTATTAAAACTGTTAAATTACTATTAAATTTATGTTGAAATGAATGTTAAATTAACAATAAACATTTTATTGTCAGGGTTATGACATTGTTTTTTGACCCTATGACTGAAATGCTGCAATAGATGTTGTAAATGACTGAAATAAGGAATTCGTTTCTGTGAAGGAGAAAAAAAAAAACTTACCTTGCTCTAAAACATTCGAGAAGTTTTTATAAGATGTTATGCCAGAGCCCCAAAATATTAATCCACCTGGTGTACACAGCTCTGCATTCTCCCTTCTCCTTTGTCCATTTAAATTGTACTACATTTCTTGTGCTGTCTCATATAATAAATATCCAGTATTTACATTTATTCATTTAGCCAATGCTTTCCTCCAAAGCAACTGGAATCTTCTAGTTAACACTCAGCTACAGTGTTATTATTAGTTGTAAATTCAGCCACTGGCACTTGGACTCCCAGAGGCTTTTTTCTCCCGTGACTTTCAGTTGGGAGTGTTTTATTCCTTTCCTCCATGGTCAGTCGGCATACTTATAGTTTTAATAAATGTATGGATAATGTGTTACTCTAGTGCACTCTGTGTCACTGAGTGAGAGCAGTGCACTATAAAAATAATTTGAACTGAATTTCTCTATACATGTGATAAGCGTCTCAAAACTCACCTCTTTCAGGCTGCTGTGATAAACGTGTCTGTGTTTATGTTTAATAATTTTTTAAATAAATTATTTAATACTGGAAGCCTGCATGCAGCTTCTCGTGACAAACTGTCTGTACTCTAGAATCACGTGTCATAACTGATGTGATGCACTTATTGTGTTGTTCTCGGAGATGTATGTCGCTTTGGAGAGAAGTGTCTGCTAAATGCATAAATGTAAATTCAAGTACTTACAGTGATGTACCCATTTATACAGCTGAGTAATTTTTACTGTGTCAGTTCAGGACAAGCACTTTGCTCTAAGGTATTGGTGCCAGAAATGGGATTTAAACCCAAGTCTTTTGAATCCAAAGGTGGCGGCTCTAACATCTACGCCACCTGGTGCCCCACTGATATTCACAGAAATTTTATGCTTTCAGACATTTACATTTACTCATTTAGAAAATGCTTTTCTCCAAACTGACTGGCAGTTCTTAACTAGTACTCAGCTGACGCTTTTATTGAAGGTGACTTGCAAGGTTAGATACACTATACTAAGCACTATATATACTGTAAGTTACTATACTATACAGGCAATAACTAACACATGCTAGGGGAAATTGAGTCACCAGTTCACCTGAAACACGTCTTCTGACTGTGGGAGGAAACAAGAGCACCTGGGGGAAACCAGTGCAATCTCAGGTAGAACATGCAGAGTCCACATAGACTGAGCGTTCAGAATGTAGAAAGAGGAAAGGCTATAATTACTGGGCTGTAACAGATGTATTGTTTTCCTCACCAACCCCATCAGGTGTTCACCTTGGAAAGCTGCCCCAGGCCCTAGTTGACACTCTGGCCCTGAAGCTTGACTCTTCTTTCCCGGCGGTGAAGAACTACCAGCAGGTGGCACTGGATCTGGGCATTCCTCCAGAGGTGGTGAGGAGCCTGGAGGGCTTCAACCACGTCTTCCATTACCTCTCATCCTGCACACTTCGCACGGTACCTGACCTCATCAACACCTTCTACCGCCTGCAGAGGTTTGACACCCTGCTGCTGCTCTGTGAATACGCAGCACAGAGCCGCCATCTGAACACGTCAGACCGCCAACGCTGATGAGAACACCACACCCTGCAGGGTCCCAGCGTGATGTGCGGGTTGCATCCATGCAGGCTCACCTCAGCCAGAGAATGACAGCTTGGAGCTGCAGACACAGCGTGAATTAACCTGAAAGGCCTCAGAGGGGCATCTTACTGTACATTTGATCTTTGTGTGCATTTATAAAAAACTTGAGCTCTTGGTCTCCCTACATGACCATGGGTGCAAGTAGACAGCATTGGGTTGGAGCTCTTCTGCAAAAGAGAAAGATGCAACTTTCCCACAGGACATCTCTCCAGATCTGCCCTGGAATGGGCAGCGGGACCACATCTGGAAACTAGGAGTTCAGTGAAGTTCGACGAGGGATTATTGACCTTCACACTCGTTCCCAGCAACTGTGAGATGCTGGCGGCGTATAGTTGAGTACATATAAACGGTAAACAGTGCGCCGGGAAGTGTTTGCAGATGACATTTTACACGCCAGCTGCATATCAGATACAATCACACACTTTGAATACAGGTTCTTCGGGCTTAAATTTTTTTGTACAGTCCATATAGTGTTCAATGTTTTTATTTCAAAAGTGAATTCACTGTCGTTGCTGTTTTAAATGCTTTATTAGGAGTTGGGTAGCAGTTCTTATTTTTTGGTAAGAGGATGTTATTTTTTATACTTTAATTTTTCAGTTTGTTTTATTGTTAATTTTACCACCCAATGTCTGCTTCATTTATCAGTGTGAAATTTTAGTAAATATGTCTTCTGTGAATTTGTTCATTATAAGAGTATTTGTAGCAGTGTCCCACTTTTGCAAATTTTTAAAAGAAAGATAAATACAGTGCAATATAATGCAACATGTGATGTAGACAGGGTACATCCATCCCTGCATGAACCCTGTATGCTAAATTATATTGCTCCAGAAGTATGAATGAAAATGATTCAGAAATTCAGATATCTGCTTTCACTTGTGTGTTATATTGCATTTTTTATCACTACTTGATAACTACTAGTGGAATTGCTGTAAAAATATGGCAATGCCATGCTAAGCTACATTATGACATGTAATACTGGAAACTGAAAACAGAATACTATTATTTTCAGTGGTCATTTCTCCAGTAGTGTGTGCAGTCTCCTTTGCCTCCAGGTCACATCCAAAGTGTCCCCTGCAGTTTAATGATGACAAATTAACATTGTTTCAATGGTTATAATAAAAAGAGAAAAATAAGCATTATTTACTTGAACAATGGTGCTAGCTTTTACCCACCCTCATGAGTATTATTTAGGACTGAAAATGGGGTCGTGAAGGAGCTAAGGAAGGTCAAATACACTGGTTTTTCGTTTTTTAACTTCTATGTCTTTTTTTTGTCATAATATCTGATCTTGTACCCAGACATTTTTTTTCTGATTGACGCTGTAGTAGAAACCCTTTTCACTGATATACAGTATTTGGGTTTGAAATTTTACATCATTAGTAGGTGCTCCCAGAGGGCTCCATGTATCATTTAAAAGTGCACACCTTTATTGATCAGTGCACTTGCAATAATGTACTGATGGAAATTTCATGAATTCATTTTTAATTAAAAACTGGTCATTTGCTTGCCACCCGTTACCAACGCAATGTGTCACTCCTGCCTTGTATACACTGTATGTTAACATGCAAGAAAACAATAAAAAGATGATGAATGCATTCTACAGGTTCATTAGCAGATTGATATCCTCTTTGCACAATTTAATCAGTTTGTTTCATATAATACATGGCACAAACAATTAGGCTTATAACTGCAAACATTTTGTTTAAGTTGCATTGCTTGTAACTCACATGTGGGGAATGGTTTCTCTCCTCCCTGTCTGGCATGCGGCCTCCCCGAGGCTCACAAACTAGAGCTGGGAAATGGCACAAGGTGAGGCAGTCGTGGTGCAGCTGCAGTTTGGCATTTCCACAAATGTGCACAGCTTGAGAAAAGGTTAAGTGTGTCCTCTTTTGAAAGCTTCCAGTTTTTATTCTCCTTTTATGGATTTCACCTTTAAAACTTCTTTGTATGCGTTCGTTCATACACACACACACACACACACACACACACACACACACATCTGTGGGTAGACCAAACTCTCCTGAAGCTGTAACTTGTCTCTCCTTCTATTAATTGTAACACACATTCAAAAACTGCCTTTTTTGAGTCATATTTGGCAAGTATACACATGTGGAAGGAGGAGTTCCAGCTGCACCTCCTCTACAGATGGCCACACTTGGCCCAACAAAGTAATGTGCTAATGAGGGGGTGACTCAGGGGTGGCCAAAGACCCCCCCAGTCAAAGGCTCAACTTAAATAAGCTCAGAAAAGAAATATGTGGGTGGAGATTGTTGCATTAAAGTTGTCTTTTACAATGTTTGTCTGCATAAGAGTTCTTTTTGGTCTTGATTTGACAGTATGAGTAGCATAATTTGTCCAAATTAAAATCTAAATCCACCTCTTCCATCTGTGAATTCCTTGTAGGATAAATAAAGTCTATGTATGTACAGTATGTGTCCTGGTTAGAATTGTTGCCTTTGAACTCAAAGGTCACAGGTTTAAATCTCACCTCCAGCTGTAGGACCCTTGAGCAAGGTACTCAGCCTAAGTTGCTCCAGAAAAACTATGTAAACTAACCTGACTACACACAGGTCGTTCGACTTGCAGCATAACTATCCTCACTGGCAACCTGTTGCAAAACGGCTTAAGGGATGAACCTGAAACCTAATGGTTTCCAGCTGAAGTCCTTTAAGGAGGCTGTTGCAGTTCACTGTAACAGGAAAACATTAGCCAAGCAACACAACACTTATGTTTCACTTAATGACACAAAACAAAGCGTTGTCCGCATATACAGCAAAAATAGAGCTATATACAGCACCTACCTGGATAACAACCTTTATGCAAGTTCTGCATAAATGCCAGAAAATGATGCAGCAAGAAAGTGGAGCATATAGTCAAATTTAGTGACTTAAAATGCAGATACCATAGTGTCATTGCCATGTACCCTTGAATATGGTACTGTACCTTGAATTGACATCAGAATACGCTGTTTAAATGGGGAATTAATGTGCAAATTGAAAAATTTGCTTATTTGATTAATGATGCTAAAATATATTAATTGCTATTACATATTAAAGTATCAGTTTAGCTTACAGCACTGTTATATAGGCTTTTAAGCATAATACAGAAAACAGCATGCCGTCACTGAGTTGGAGAAAAATTAAGAGGCTGCAGAAAGGTATACCTCAAGGCACATGAATCGTTAACCGTGCAGATGATGCTGGGATATGCAGTGCAGCGCAGACACTTTCCTCAACCATGTTAGATAACAGCACAGGTTGATAATAGTAAGAGGTTCAAGTCTTAGCTGTGATGTCAAGCAGCTTTTTAAAAAATCCTCAAGATGGCAGTAGAAAGCCATGACAAAACATGTAGATTTACTAATCTGACAAAAAAATGAATATTTATTCAATAATATAGTATGACATATCTTATATGTAGAATTCCATTCTCTGCTGTGTACATGCTGTATTAATTTTACGTGAACAAGACAAGAGAGGACACACACCTTTACCAAATAAACCAAATTTCACATGAAGAAGGCAGAAGAAGAGGGAGCATAGGGAAAATATCGTTGAAACAATAGCAAACTGTCTCATATTGCCACAAGAGCATTATGTCCTGATGTAGCTGTACAAATTTATTCCATGAAGACCCACCGGAGCCCCGGTCAATGCATACTGACACGTTAAGAACCAGAGATCACTAAACATCTGTTGAAACAGGTTTGCAGAAAATACTAAAAAATTCTCTCTTATCTCTATAAGAATTGAGATGTACATAATTATGCTTAATATTAATTTTCTACAGATGAGGACAGTAGACAATACCTAACATGCATGAACATCAACAAGACATGCCCAAGTTATAATCAGTTTCACATACTGGAATATTTTGGTCCTAAGGGTATGGGAAGAACATTTATTTCATACAAAATTGGGCTATTATACCATAATCTGAGGTCAGAATTTCTATGTTGCCTTTTAAGTATTAAAAAAAGGGAAAAATGTCTTCAAATGAAAGGCACAAATCCTTCCCCCACACTCAGCTGTTGAAAAGGTAGAGTTTTGAACAAGCTCCCTCTAACTCAAATTCCCTGTACCTTTTAAATAGAATGACATTTAGACCAGAAACCAGGCTGCATTGCTTATATAAACTGTCCATGTAAAGCAGAGAACAAAAAACCTTTAAAGAAAAAAAATCACATTATTTTAAATCCAAATGAGTAAGCAGCACTGAGAAAGCTGGAGATGGAGCTAATGCAGTATCTATTAAAGAGAAACCTTTTTATTCATGAGTGGAGTATCTCATCCCTTAATGTAGAATACATATAAAACCAAAGCCTCACCTGCTTTTGCCTCATCTTAACTCACCCAAGTGCAAACAACCTGAAGGTGCTGCAGTGACCACATTGTTTAGAACAACAATAGAGCTAACAGCACCATCCCACACATTGGTACTGTTCTATCACCACCGTTACCAATAATACATGCAGAGCCATCAAGATCATCAAGATCAATATTAGATCATTGCTGATATGTTAAGATATTTTGTCTAGAATGCATCTGTTCAGAATTCCAGAAGAGTCCAAATAGCTCCCCTTCATTCTCTATCTTTACCCCGAAAGCCACTGAGTTATCTGTATACATACTACTCACCACAGGTTTGATCAGCTGATAAACAGAAATCTGTGTGTGTCAAAGAGGGGGATAACCCTGACTTTGGCCTCATCTGCATAGCAAGGAACAAAAGATGAGGTTACTGACGACATATGGTAATGGACCAAGTACTGATCTTTGTGGCACCCCTATGTAAAAGGGTTATGTTGAGAATCTTCCTGACCATCTAAACGGAGCCGCTCAAAAAACATGAATAAAGCAAAGCCCACACAGGCAAGTAGCTGTGAGGAGGCTAAGTCCTTAACTTTTTACGAAAAGATTACATTGCTTCCAGGTGAAAGACAAACGTCTACATCTAATCTTGGGCTGAGTGAAAACACCCAAACAGTGCATGATGTAGAACACAATTTCCCTCCATTGTGCTGCAGGTCAGTTAATGACATCACATTGTTGGCCCAGGATTACAAGAACTCTGTTTGCTTTCTTTTGTATTTACAGTATTTTCTAACGAATGCTTGTGCACCTTGGTTTAAGTTCACCGCTACAGATGACGCGTGTATGTGATGCTTGTTTTCTTTGGAGATACGAAATCGATCAATGAATGAACAAATGAATGATGACTGGCCAGTTAATCAGGCATTCCATATAGGATGTTTCCGAGGGAAGCTATAGATGTACCAGACAAGTAAAAAGTTTTTGTACATGTGGGTACTGCTTGTATGGGGGAAACTTGACAGAAGAGTGAAGTTACAACCAGCAAGTGTCTTACATTTCTATAAACTGTTGCAAGAGATTTGGGAAGCTCACTTCTTGTTCAAATGGAAAGCAAGCAAACAAACAAACCAACAAATGGCTAAGAAAATACTTTTCAGCAAACATCCACTCACTTTAGACTGGTGTTGTATACTGCTTCACACTTCTGCGAACTGTTACTTGATGGTCAGCTTTGCTTTTCCAGATGTAGCTTTTTGGTGATTTGAACAGAATCATGGTTGTATAACACTTTTTACCCAAAGCAGATATATTGCAACCACAAGCTTGTGACAGAGTAGTTGCTCTGCACATAGGGATGGGCATAATGTACATACACCTTGAGGACAGTGCGCATGAGCTGTATGAGGGATCAGTTCCCAAAAATGTTTAAATGGGTGAACAGATTTATACATTTGAATGGAACAATGTTTTGAAAGTTGTTGGATAAACCAAAAAAGGATAATGAAATGTTAAGGTAAAATGGTAGCACGGTTGCCATGATAATGTGGCAAAGGGAGAACTATGGGAACTGGAGTCCTTTAAATAGGAGGGGAACAAGCTTCACAAAGTATTTGAGTGGGTAGAGAAGACTAACTAATTTACAGTTTCAATTAGACAGGCAAATTGTGTAATAAGTGAGATCTGTAAAATACTAATGTTACTGATTTTATTATTCAGCTGAACTAAATGAAATGTATTAGCTGATTTTTGCTGCTGAATGGAATGACCGAAGGCAGAGTCCTCTGTATACACAAAACTTCATATCAGAAGAAGATAGGTACTGGTTAAGAGATATAGTTAGAATCTGTACAAAGAATATGAATTTTGGCTTAACTATTTGTTAGATCTCGGAAAAGAAATGATGTGCGATTCATACATAACTGTATTACGTTCATCTTTGTGTACAGCCATCAACAAATGCCTGGATACTGCTTTGCATTTTATACATTTATATAACATGTATTTATGTATATTACTGTGTCTAATTCAAATGTAATGAATGTAATTAAAGTTTATTTGGTTTTATTAATACATCAAGCGACAAAATATTTCTCATGCTTCAATTAGAATTGTCTTTTACTGTAGTGTGTGTGTGTGTGTATTCTTACTGTATGTCTCATTATTCACACACACACACACTTTCAGAACCGCTTGTCCCATACGGGGTCACGGGGAACCGGAGCCTACCCGGCAACACAGGGCGTAAGGCCAGAGGGAGAGGGGACACACCCAGGAGGGGACGCCAGTCCGTCGCAAGGCACCCCAAGAGGGACTCGAACCGCAAACCCACAGAAGAGCAGGACCCGGTCCAACCCACTGCGCCACCACACCTCCATCTCATTATTCAGTCATCATTCATTTCTGAAAAATGAAAACTGTCAGTATATCAGAAAAACTGACAATGAAGTCTATTTATTTTAGTGTAGCTTATGGGGCAAAATCCTACTTGTATTTTATTACATTTCATGTGTAGCTTTTCCTTTCATCTACTCAAAATTATAGATAAATGCAGAAATTAAAGCTCATTTTATGTTTTCACTTTTGTAAGGTTTGCTGGGTCTGTTGGGTAACAGTGAGCTATCTGAGGATATTTCATGAAAGGTCTAGTGTACATTATGATAAATCTTTAAAGAAATCTGGATTGTATAACATTAATTGACCATGATAGTTCCACGGTCCGTAAGTCACATTAAAACAAACAAATAATGAGATAATGAAAGCACTGTGGTGCAAAATAGAGGATACAAACACAAACACATGAGTGCTCAAATGTTAACAAAACCTTATTGCCCAGACTGAATGTTTCAGACTTTCAATATGGTACTAATAATTGCTCAGCAGAATATCAGGATACCAAATAACAGGGAATGAGCGTATTTATCTTAGTATTTATCCATACCCAAATGTTTTTCTAATATTATTATTATTTGCTTGCTCTGTGCGTTTTCTGTTTTTCTCTGAAATGTTTTGGGATAAATGTCTCACACACTGATCTGTATCTCCATTTTATTTGTGGTTCATCATTCATTAATTCTGTCATTGATCTGACATCAACTACAAAATTACCCGTTTTCTCTTTGTTTCAGAGTTATCTACCAAAATAGTATTTTAATAGTAGCAATGTCTGACGTATAAATTGAGTGTCTGACTCTGCGCTCATTCATTCGATTAATGTTATGAAAACTGTGACACTTTCATACATTTTAAAAATAATTTTTGTAGCAGTAGATCCTTTGGTATGAAAAATTATTTCATCTTCTGTCTTGCTGCATCTCAGTCAAGAAATATGTCAACCACCATCTACAACCATTCGTTGCAATGCAGAGTCATGGAGGTATAGCGCCTATCCTGGAGGCACAGGATACATCTTGGATGGGACTCCAGTCCACTGTAGGACAACCACACACAGACTCTTATTGACTCTCTCTTTCTCACACACACAAACAGACACACATACACACACAAAGGACTCTTAAGAGTCAACAGTCCTCCTGAAACCCATGTTTTTGGGCAGTGGGAGGAAACCAGAGCACCTGGAGTAAACCCATGTGAGCACAGAGACAGCGCAGAGAGAACATGCAAATTCCACACAGACTCTGCATGTGTCCAGTTCTTCTATCTTCTGTCTTGGCTTCAGCTTCTTCTTTCCCTTCATTTTGTTGGTGTTATCTCACATATTCCCTGATTCCCTTCTCTCAGGTTTCTTTTATAACGCTTTCATTTTCTTACCTGACAGTTTTAACAATTCCTGTTGTACCTGGTGTACTGTCCCTTTTCATTTACACTCCACCATTGTGTAGAGTATACTCATGTTTAATAAATAAGTTGCAGTATGAAAAAAAAAATTTAAACTTTTTGAGTATTCTATTCTACTTTATCTAGTGTCACAAAGAGGAAAAACAAAACATCAAATTGAAAGATGTATTGAAATAATCTGACAATAAATTCCAGCCTCAAAAGATGCTTTGAGTCTTTATGGATTTTTTTTTTTTGGTCACTAACAATCAGAATTATATCTGTTTTCCGGACTGAAGAGCAAATCGGCCAATTAACATCAGAGCTCACTCTATGACAACAGAGAGCTCTGAAGATAAAAGCTCCTGATGTGGAATTGAAGTATTTTAACTCATAACACTGTGTTATGGAGTCAATATGTGGTACATGCTCTAGCTCAAATTGGGTCATGACCAAACTGAAGTTTTGCATTAGCAATTAATTCAGTTTTGAGTGGGCTTTTCAATTAATGTTAAAGAGCCTGTTTTTCAAAGTTGCTTTGAATTCACAGCCACAGCTTTTCCACAGTGCTGCAGATAGAGTTTTAGTCTGGGTTGGCTGGCAGGATGAAGGTCCTGAAATATCCTAGATGCTCAGATTTTTGGGTTTAATGCTGGCAACAAGATACATTTCCAGAAAGGTACTGACTGGTGACTCTTTAACAATATTTGAGCTACACTGTTACATTGTGTACCATGGTATTGCTGGCAATGACACCCACTCTTCACTTTATATATTTTCTCATTATTTTGAATTTTTTCCACCTAATGGTTCCAAAACTTTTTTTTTTTTTTTGCAACTAACCAATAATTGACTTTTGGATGCATTTCGGAGACCTCTCTTAGTAATTTTCCCAGTTTAGATTTTGGATTTGATTAAAGTTTACAAATGTCATGCTTTCTCAAATTGGTTGGGCAGTATCAGTGTGGTACTCTTTCAATGTTTTTTTTTTTTTAAATTCTTTTAAGTTTTGGTTGCAAACGTATCTTGCTTATGCCTCTTCACAGTTCCTGCACATTCTGTAATTACGCTTGAGTAGGCAAGACACCATGCTGAGAGTGAAGAAGTATATTTTATCATTTTTGAAGTGCAATGATTCTATTTTTGAGGATCCAGCTTTCTGAAGCAAGTTAAGTTACCGTATGGGCCTTTGTAAGAGTGTACAGATGGAAGAACATTCCGGACTATTGTCACATTCTTCTATGGGTACCCTGTTCACATCCCTGGATTATTATATAAAATAGGTTTGTCTTTGCTAAATTAATGAGGTCAGAGCAACATTAATTTACTCTGATGTGGTATGAGTGCCCTTTTCCTTTCTATCCTATCAAACAAAGTTGTCTTTTGAATGTTTCAAATCCTCATCCCTCACCATATATTGAGAAATATACTCCATAGTTTCACAAGTTGATTTTTTTCACAGATTTATTTACCTGTGTCTCAAAGCAGCAGCAGTTACATAGCGCTTGTAGACTTCCTAAGGGAAATAAGAAATAAATCTGCTAAGACCTCCAAAGCTACCTTTATGCTTTTTAATAAATATTAGTAGGATCAATTGTGAACACAAATTTTAATTTCATTAATAGTGCACTTGTAAATGTCATAAAATAAGTGGATTTGGCAGCATTAACAGAATTCGCATGTATTGATCTTTTTTTATCCTTATCACATGTTGAAAACAGAAGCCCCTTTGGTGAACCATTTCCATTCCCTATTACACATAAAACACACACACATACAGTCTGAGGTCACTTGTCCCAGGTGGAGTTGTGGCAGGCCAGGGCCTGGCCCAGTAACACTGGATGTGGGGGGATGCACCCAGGGCAGGATGCCAGTCCATCATAAGGCACCCAAAGCAGGACTTGAACCCCAGAGCTACCACACAGCAAGCTCTGGCCAAACCCACTGTGCCACCACCCAAACTTTTACATCACATATTGTTAATGTATAAAATTAGCTTCAGCACTGAAAAGTCACATGTTCCATGCAGTGTGGCTCTTTTCTATTAATAAGTAAAAATTGATATGTCTATATGTAATCACAGGATTATACAGAAGTACAAAGCTGATTTTCTGCACAAACTTTGTGAAGAATGGTGATTCATTTTATTAAGAAAGACGCTGTTACGGCCTTGGTCCAAAGGCCTGTAATGTTCTGTTTGTGGGCAAGTATCTCTTTCTCTCTCTTCACAGGTGGAGCTGGGAACACTAGTTTACATTCAACTGGATGGAAGAAGGATGAAAAGTTACATGGCCACCTGCAGAGACTTGCTCTACCAGAAAGATGTGTACGTATGTGCAGAGGAAGTGTAATGGCTTTGTAAATTGTGATCAAAGCCTCAGCTTTGTATTTAGTGTAAAATATATGTAAGTTGTAAATAAGCATAAAGAAGCAACTGCTGGAAAGGGGTGAATGCCATTTTCTTTTGTACCAATTTATCCTGTTTTTCCTTAGTTAGGAGTCGGGTTAGATTGGTGTGTTTTTGTTTGTTGTATTTTGTTAATGTAGATAATGTCTCTGAGGGTACGGTTCACTTTTGGAGAGATGTCTCATGGGTTGGTCAGTCGTCAGTAAAGCTAACCCCTTTGCATTATGATAGAAATTGTGTGCTTCTGTCTGGTGGTATTCAGCCTCAATAATCTTGAGATCCAACTGTACCCCAGACTGGGCGGTAACACACACACAAAGACACGAATAACAATCACAAATAGCATGAAGGTTATTTTCGTACGCTTATATTTATCCACCTACAGAAAGGTTTGAAATGAGAGTGAAGGATGCCTTTGCCAATTTCTACAGGACATTCTGCTACACTTAGCACTTGCATCAAGCTGAATGACAGCTCTGTGTGTGTGTGTGTGTGCACGTGTGCTCAGTTTTCTTTTGCTAGCTGTTTTATTTATTCATTTATAAGTTTATTTCTTCAGGGAAAATGACCCCTGTAGCCAATTCAGTTTTAAAATTTAATGTGTTATATACAAATTATTTGGAAGAATGTTCTGACTCATGGAAACTGTACTATTTGTGGTACAGTATGCATTATACAGCATGTGGTGCAACACTTTGGATCCCTGGAAGTGTCTGCTTTAAGAGTCAGATGTACAGAAGCCAAGTTGTAAAGATCCTCTGTTAGTAGGTTTTCCCAGTAGGTGACAAACTTGTTATATTGTACAAATGTGCTGTAACACCCTGGCATTCTTTATTAGGGAGAGGGAGTCCTGCTACAGAGTGATTTCATACACTGTGAAGTGTCTACTACTCTTCTTTTTCTGGATTGCTTATCTTGCGCATCGTTTCTGTTCTGCCTTCCTCTGCTGTTGCCAAGTTACCACCAACACAACAGTAAATTAATCTGAAATGAAGGTCCCATCTCTTTCAGAGGAGGAGAGTACCTTTTACCCATTGGGCTAACATACCCCAGAGGGTGGCCTCTTTAATCAGCATGGTTGACATTATATTGCCTTTAGATTTATTCATTTAGCAGATGTTTTTCTCCAAAGCGACGTACATCTCAGCGAAAATACAATTTGTGCATTACATTGAGAGAAAGAAACAGGGCTGCAGACATGTGACTCTTAAATAAACCTAGTTTATTGCTTTCCATTTGATGCACCGATGTTCATCGCTCGAGTAGATGCATAAAATGCAGGATAGATGAATCCTGATAACCTTCCTACAATTGTTTTTTTTAAAGGTACACAAACATTTACATACAATACAGGAGTAGCGGCTGTGTAAAGGCTAATATTTAGGCTTAATCTTAAGACAGGAGGAATGGGGAGTGAGAGGAAGAACTGAGGACAGCAAAATGAGGACTGCGGTATCATAAAAAAACAAGCACACCCCCAGAAAATTTTGTGATTTTATGTGTATTAAGGCATAGAGGTCCGATCCCCATTCAAATGCTATCAGACGGTTATGATCACCAAATTTAGCAAGTAACACTGGAAATTTGTACTTTGCAATTATTTATTCAAAAACATTTGACTGAAATCCAGTTTCCTGAGATGGAAAAATTGAGTTCATCTCTAATTTCATCATCTTTTACTGATCTTGGTCACATGTGACCAATCATTTGTGCTACCAGCCAGATCTCTGCCCTGATTTGAACCTATGTCCAGCTGTTTGTTTTCCTGGCCAGCCATGTTGCGCACAGAAGTCTCCTCCATAACTGCATTTCAAAGCTGTTCAATTTTTTCCTATCATGATTTCTTAATGTAAAACTTTTCCATCCCTTTAGTGTTATGAAACATGTTTCTTGCACAACTCTTTGTTCTTGGACATAGATATCTCAGAACATTTCCCAGATCTTACACTGGAGCTCTGCCAAGTGCTAGTCTCCAACATATCACTTGAGTGCTAGATCAGTGTTGTTGATTATAATTCTCAAGAAGAAAAAGCTATGAACAAGTTCTTTGTCTCTTCCATGAACTGCTCTGCCAGTTGCTTTCTTTTCCTATGATATTATATTAACACACACACACACACACACACACACACACACACACACACACACATACACACACACACACACTGTCTGAAACCGCTCATCCCCAGCGGGGTCACGGCGAGCCGGAGCCTAACCTGGCAACACAGGGCACAAGGTTTGAGAGGGAAGGAACACACCCAGGACGGGATGCCAGTCCATCACAAGGCACCCCAAGCAAGACTCAAACCTCAGACCCACCACACAGAAGGCCCCAGCCAAACCCGCTGTGCCCCCCTATTATATTATATTATATGGGGAGGCGTGGTGGCACAGCGGATTTGGCCGGGTCTGGTGGGTCTGAGGTTTGAGTCCCGCTTGGGGTGCCTTGTGACGGACTAGCGTCCTGTCCTGGGTGTGTCTCCTCCCTGTCCAGCCTTGCACCTGTGTTGCCGGGTTAGGCTCTGGTTCGTCGCGACCCCGCTTGGGGCAAGCAGTTTCAGCAAATGTGTGTGTGTGTATATTACATTATATTATATTATAACTGTTGCTTATATTGAAAGTGCCAACAAGTATTGTTTATGTGAGTTATGGACATTGATCTAATATTAACAGCGCTTTTGCTGTTAACGCTAAGTAATGTTGCTGCTTAACTAATAAATAAATGTATTGATTTTCTGAGTCATAGATTTTGGCTAGAACACATGTCTAGTTCACAGTATCCCCAATGCATACTCTTCTATGTTATTTATTGATTTGTTCATTGCATTGGTCTATTTTCAGGTCATCAGTTTTAAAAGCATAAAACAAAAATGGCTGAACTTCAATTATAAAAAATTTAAAAAAAACAGAAACATGACAGCCTTTATTAGAGTCTTAAAGCTCACTTCTCTCAAGTGCAATAATTGTCTTCACTAAACTATTTCGCATTAGAGAAATGCATTTGTCATTGAATAATTGTAATTGAAAAGATATTTTATCCATTGCTCTAAGAACATTAATGCTCCTCTTGTTTAGTACGTATGATGCAAAATATCAAGCATATTCATTTAGGATGGACATTTTCAATAGCTTTCAATCAGCACAGAAACTATTTTATGAAACATGAAAATGAAATTGTGAATTATTTCATATTAGGAATGTGTAATATGTTTAAATGCCTGTACATGTATTATATTTATCGGTTCAATTGTAATGGGAAATACTTTTTGGATGTATAAATTTTCTACAGTCATGCAGATGAAATATTTCAGAACTTCCATTTAATACTGACTTTGAAAATAAATAATAACTTTGTTAACTTTAACTTTAAGACAAAAGACAAAGTTATTGTTTAAAAACAATTTACCAATTTCAAAGTCCCTTTTAGAACATCCTAAGGAGTAATGTTTGATAACGCAGTGTTTCAATTAGTATTTATTTTGCTAATTAAAAAGCATAAATGATATGTTGTTAATGAACAAAGTCTATAAATAAAGTTGTCCCTTATCCTTGAATGAATATACTTTGCATGGCCTGTCTGTCTGCCTAATCTTAATTGAATATTTACAGTATAACCAGATGGCAAGAGAGTGCAGAGGTATTATCTGGATTTAACTTCTGCCAAAAAATTACAACAGCAGAGCCAAAAACACAAGAATCCTAGTAAACTAATTATTACAGAATGCTTAGATTTTAAGACATGGAATATGTTTTATTATAATGCTCAAATACACTAGACATTCAGGAAAAGATAAATAATACAAAGCAGATTTTTAAATATAAACAGACTGTAAGGTTTTCTCTCTCCTTGTTTCAAATAAACATGTCATTTTCTGGATGGAGACTATCTTAATAGGCTTATCAAACAATGCAGACCAGTGTTGGAATAGATGCATGGGCAACTTGTCAGAATCTTGGTAACAGCAGGATACAAGTTCCTTAATGTTAAATATTCATTGTTTCATAGTCTCACCTGGGATCTCCAACTTCATTTTACATGTCACTTCCTGGACTGCCACCAGACAGCAGGGTTGAGCTCACATAGGGCTCTCATGGTGCAGAAGTAATTTAAAGCACAAGGCCATTCCACAAATTGGTGGAGTTAAGAAGCCACAGCACAAAAAGGAATGAAAACTCTTGAGATAATGCATATGTGATGATGGCCTGTATTACAGCCTTCAGTAAATTTAAATGTTTTCCCAGAACCTCATAAGATAATATATATGTAATGAACTGTTAGGTCATTGCAGAGTTCATCCAAGAACCAAATATAGAAAATGTTGTATATTCAACAGTATTCCTGCATGAAGAGTCAGGAGTCAGGAAATATTTTAGGAGTTCAAAATCATCTACCATTAGCAAAGGGGTAAAATGTTCTATGGGTACCACCAGCTGGAACAAAATGATGAGAGTTCTGACATGATCTTTCAAACAGTCCAAAATCCCGCAGCTTAAGTCAAAGCTGTTTTTGACGCTATAAGTTAACCCTGTCATTTTGAGGTATAACAGGGAGAACAGCTAATTTCATAGATTGCCTTTTCAAGCATTTGGTCTTGTTCTTAAGATTCATTGAGAGAGACACGAGAACAGTGTGCAGCAGCATAGTCAAAGGAGATGTGCAAGGCCTACTAGGAAATATTCTGGAGTCCAGGGTTCTTTACAGGTCATTTTGGTGGCTGAATTCTTGCTAACTTGAGGAAGGCTCCTTGGTCTCCAGGGGAACATCTGCCCATTGGGATCCCCATGTGGTCAGTGGGCAAATCAGTGAGTTTGGCTTCCATTCCATTGCCGTACCCTTCAGTAACCCTCATGCCGAGGTGAACAGTTATGTTTTATCCTTTTATACAATGACGTTTCACCAGTAAAAAATACCCTTTCCAAAGCAACAGTTCTAAAACAGGTACGGTGTTAGTTTTTCATGAAATAAGGTTCATTATTTACAATGAATTTATTACCCTTGAACATGATTATGTTTTGCTGTTTTAAATTTCTCCTTACATGTATTAAAAGAGAAGTTTGGGAGAAAAATTCAGGGCTTTCCTGATTTTGTGTTGAAGGCAAAACAGAAAAAACACATGAACCTGATATTGTAATGACATTGTGATCTTTTTCATCAATCTGGAGTTCATTTGACTCTTTTATGTTCCAGCCACAATTGGCTCCACGACAGAGATGTCAGTTTTTACCAAGTGCATGAGGAAGACAGGCTTTGTACTCCTCTGGAGATCCTTATTTTCATTGTTTACATTGTTCACCCATGTGTCCTTAATGGGAAGGGAAGAGACTATAAGGGCAGGCTGGCGGCGTGGAGTTTTCTTACACCTGCACACATGCAGCAGAGACTTGAGCTCGGAGCGGAAGCTCTCGTTCAGCCAGCAGTAGATGAACGGGTTGTAGCAGGTGCTGCTCATGGCGAACCAGTGGAAAGTAAAGTACAGAGCGTTGTTGGTGACGATGGCTCTGCTGGAAACCAGGACCACGTAGCAGTTGAGTGGGAACCAGCAGACAGCAAAGACTGCCACCACCAGAATCAGCATCTTTAGGGTCATCTTCTTCTTCCGCCGGTGTGCAAAGAACTGCTCCATGGTTAAGTCCCCTATCGCATTGCGCACCCACAGCCTTTTAGCCACGATGATGTAGGCTGCGGAGATAACGGACAGTGGCAACACGTAGAGCAGGACAAAGGTGGCCAGGTCCAAGTACTTCCAAAACAAATCTGAGGGCTGCGGGAAGCTGTGCAGACACACCATTCGCACCCTTTTCTTCCTTAAAAACAAACACATAAGTACTGCTTTATGACCGCAACAAAATAAAGGATGCAAAAAAAAAAAGTCCAAGCTCAGTTGTTTGGTGTATTCATACATAAATATACACATACCAGGGTAAGTCAAAAAGTGTCCACAATAATGTTATTCCATGTTTTCTTTACATATAGCAAATGCTGTTTAACTTACACGTGTGTGTGTGTGTGTGTGTGTGTGTGTGTGTGTGTACGAACAATAATCTGTAGTCAAATGAATACCAATCATTTCAGATACTTTTTGACTTACCCTCAAAAATTGTCATGGTGGGTGGTAGTTTCGCGTTTGGAAGGATTGATACACTGAAAATTATCCAGCTGTATAAAAGGGTAAACTGAATATAAGAAGCTTAGTTGCATAGTGTGAGGATCGACTGGAGGGAGAGCAGGAATGTTTTCGGACAACCATTTTTCTATTTTTTGCTTGATTTTGTTTTTTGATGTTTCTGTTTTACCTCAAATAGGCCACATATACAGGTTGTTTTGGGAATTGTTAAGGAGAGCCATTTGGTCAGGAGGAGCTGATTCTGTCCTTGGCTTTAACGGTATGGAATTTAGAGCATTATTTCAGACTTTCCCTCATTTGCATTTTTTTTCCTGGTTTTTTATCGATACTGATTTCCATCTAAGAAGGGATACAGAATTCAGGGTCTCATATGAATCTGAACTATATTTTTCTCTGTTGTGCATCTGTTGTGTTCTCTACACCAGATGGAAGTGATTCCTCACCCGAACTCGAAGCGGAACAGCTTCTGATAGATGGCGTGTGGTAAAGACAAGCAGGAGGCCGTCACCCATATCACAATGATGCAAACGACTCCCCGTATCATGGACATTCGTTGCTTCAGAGGGTGCATGATCACCTGCAAACAAACCGCTCTGCTTTGTGCGTCAGTGTGCATTGTGCCACATATCTCCACAGCACTATGTTATTAAAGGAACATGTCTTAAAATCTGATATTAGAAGTGCCATTTAAAATTTTTGAAAAATATGTAACACTGCAGGAAATTGTTTCCATTATATGACAGACTAGAGAAGTAAATAAAAATTCCTGAAAAAAACTGGTGATGACAGGATCCAGACCCTTTTCCCCCGAAAACCATTTCCAGGTGAGTTACCACTTATTACTTATAAATAACATTATCAATTCTGCACTCATATGGCAGTTTATTATTCAAAGAAGAGCAAGAGAAATTATATTTCATTAATTATAAGAGTAGCTTTGAAAATGGTCATTGCTTGAAGATGCTTTAAGTACATGAGCAAAGATAATTCATAATGTACATACTTGATGGCGGTCAACAGCAATAGCTGTGAGGGTCAGCACTGAAACATGAACTGAACAGTACTGAGCAAATCTACTAATGTGACACATGGGCTCTCCAAACACCCAGGTGCTGTTGACAAATCTCACCTGAAAGCAAAACACACACAAAAACACAAAAAGGAACACCTCCAGTTCCTCAGAGTCCTGACAATGTTAAAAAAAAAAAAAAAAAAAAAACTGCCTTCTCAAACCAGTGATATTTCTTTCTTTATTTATTTATTTATCTGCACAAGGAAAAAAAATTATTATGCTGACAGCTAAGCAATTGTATGCGATCATATTTTTTCAAAGTCTAGAAGTGCTGCTGATAAACTTTTAAAGTTCTTAGTTATTTCAAATGAACAATGGTGCACTGCAGTGAATTATATATTTTCAGTGATATAATGACACAACGTCAAAGCAAACGAAACGGCGAATTAGCCAGACTGAGAGAACACGTTACTTACCAAAGTGAAGGGGGTGTTCAGGAGGGTGATCATTATGTCAGCAATAGCCAAATTCGCGATGAATAAACTCGTGACGGAACGCGTGCGCTTCTTGTTTTTCAGCACAACGTGGCAAACGAGGATATTTCCGAAAAGTGAAATGATGATGATGACGGAATAGGCGACTATGAGAACAGTCTTCACCGTCACATTCTGAGACTCCGTCTCGTATTTGCTGGAGTTCTCGTATATTTCTTCGTGGAGCGTGAAATTCCACAGTAGAGAGCGGTTCTGAAACGAGTAGATGTCTGACAGAAAGTCCAAGGACTTGCTGCTCGCGGCCTTTGTCACTTGTCGGGGGGACACGGCCGAGTATTTTGTCATTTTTGCCCCCTGGCCCCGGAACAGCGGTGCCGTTACTTAGGAGCGCAGCGCCGCGCGCGCGTAACTAGTACTAGTATTGAGCTCGCGCTGCGCTCGAGGCTGATGCACCGCGACGCTCGCCGACAGTCGTCGAAGATCCGTTCTCGCAGCGATCGACCGACATGAAGCGACACGTTCAGCCCGTCGAAGAAGAAGAGAAGTGATGGTGAGAGAGGTGAACGGACCATCCAGGGCTGGAGGAGGCGGAGGGGGCGCGTCTCTCCCCAGCAGAGCTCGGGCACTGACTGACGGGGTCCGAGGGCGACGAGCGGCACAACTTAGAGAATCAAATAAAAAACGCGCCTTCCAAAGTTCGCATCCCCCTGTCAGCTGGAAAAAAGTGACACTCAATCACGACGTGAAGCTCTGACAGGCGCAGGATTATTGAGCCTGATGATGGATAAATCGTGAGCGCAGGTGTAACGGTTGAGAGAGAGGAGCCTGAGCGGGGGGGGGGGGGGGGGGGGGGGGGGGCTCTGGGTTCAAGTTATGTGTAAAGTTACTGTATTTATTAATGCCCTCGCGGTGTGACTTTCATTACAGCGACCTCATGTCGGTACATGTATATTTATGTCCACATAAAGTTAAGAGATGTAACTTCTGTTTGGGGCAGGATGTGGTTTTTCTAATGCTTTGTGCGATGGGGGTCGGGGGGTCAGTACAAGGGGTCCCCGACACCACACGGCTAAGAGGGGGAACACCGGGGCTATTTTTCCCTAAGTAGACACACACACACATTTTCTGAACCGCTTGTCTCATACGGGGTCGCAGGGAACCAGAGCCTAACCTAGCAACTCAAGGCATAAGGCCAGAAGGGGAGGGGACACACACCCAGGACAGGACGCCAGTCCATCGCAAGGCACCCCAAGCGGGATTCGAACCGCAGACCCACCAGAGAGCAGAACCCAGTCCAACCCACTGCACCACTGCGCCACCGTGCCCCCTCTCCCTAAGTACATAATGTACAATATATTGCGTTGACAAGCCACTGTAGTATGTGTGTATAAAGTGTATATAACTGAATAGTACCACATAGTATAACTATATAACTTTTTGTTTAAGGTAACTTTTCAAGTTAAAATGCTTTCCTGTGGGTGTAGCAAAATATCAACAGCATATTACTTTTGTTATTGACAAGACAGGGCCTCAAGCAAGAACTTACACACCTTGTCTGAACTGCTTGTCCTCTACGGGGTCACTGGGAGGCGGCGCCTCACCTGGCAACATGGCGTGAGGCTGGAGGGGGAGGGGACACACCCAGGATGGGACACCAGTCTGTCGCAAGGCACCCCCAGCAGGACTTGAACCCTATACCCACCAAAGAGGAGGACCCGGTCCAACCCACTGCACCACCGCACCCCCCAAGCAAAAACGGTTTATGTGATACTTTTCTCAAAAGCAAGTCGAAATGTAACGCTTCTAAAGGGGCAGCAGGAGGGGGGGTATTTCTTTACTCTGTCAATTAAGAGTGAGTACCTTGATCAAGGGAACCACAGCAAGAGATGAGGTTCAGATCTGGGTCCATTGAGTGCAAAGCAGCAGGTCGAACCGTTACACTACCTACTGCCCCTATGTAGCTGGTGATGTTGTTTAGTGAGGGATGTGAAGCTCCCTGTCAGACCTGCGCTTGCCACATGATGGTTTCTGTAAATGAGATTCCACTCCAACAACCCCCTTGTCCTGAAGCGCTGTCACTGCACAAAGTGCCTTCTTGTCATCCTCCTCTATAGAATCCTGAATTGCATGGTCAGTCACAGGGATCATCATGCGCAATTTCATCACACATTATCTTTTCATGTTTACCAGCGAGCAGTGATACTGCAGACAGGCAGCAGTGTAAACTATTACACTCTGCTTCCCCTTACAAGAGCTAGTAAATGAAGCAGGCTGCTCCACACAATAATAACATAACACAACAATGATACAAACAATACAAAAATATCTCTTGTTTTTAACAAATGTTACACACTGAAGTGAAGAAACAGCTTTTTGCCTGTTTTTTGTTTCATTCAATAGACATTTTTAAAACTTATGTGTCAAAGTGTTCACTGTCAGACCACTTTTGTAGCTGTCACTGCTAATTGGCAATCAGTCCAATATGATTCACATTTACAGCTGCATTTGTAACTGTGAGTTACTTACTTCAAAAGTTAAACTTGTCGTTTAATTTTCTGTGATTTTGTCCACCCCTGTAATTCGCAATCAGTGAGATACAGTGATTTTGTTATTACAGCTCTGGTGACTTTTCCTTTTTACTTTTTATTCTATTAATAATTTATTCAACAAACTCGGGATTAAAAGAAAATCATTCCTGAATTACAAATCCATACAGGTTTTAACAATAAAAGTCTATGTTTTATTACATCTTGAGCCATTTTCACAGAGCATATAAGACTGATGGGCTGATTAAAGATTTTAGAATAATTTTCATGAAAATCCAAGATCCAGGATCGAATTATGGCCCATGAAGTCCTCTGTGCTTTGTGTGCAATTTGGTCTGCGACTGTTTGACTTGTGTTGGAACTCTGCATCCTGGGGTCTCACAATCGACAGCTTTCCTAATATGAGTATACACAGACAGTGTTCCTTTGCTCAAATCCATAATTTACTAACATCCACTACAATGGCTCCTGCTGAAACAAGATCAATGGTTAAATAAAAGCCATATTCAGGTGCCCCTTAATGGACACACACACACACACACAGTTTCAGAACCGCTTGTCCCTTACGGGGTCACGGGGAACCGGAGCCTACCCGGCAACACAGGGCGTAAGGCCGGAAGGGGAGGGGACACACCCAGGACGGGACGCCAGTCCGTCTCAAGGCACCCCAAGCGGGACTCGAACCCCAGACCCACCGGAGAGTAGGACTGCAGTCCAACCCACTGCGCCACCGCACCCCGTCGGTCCCCTTAATGGACATTTCCAACTAAACTAACAGAAAAAAAACACACAGGGCAAGGTGACAAACACCACTAGCTCAACATTATGCATTACACACCAAAGTACAGACACTGAAATATAGCAGATTCTTAGATATCACATAATCAAAAACGGTCCACACTGGAGAAACCCACACCATGGCGGATCTGTAGTAGGTATGGTTTGTCTTTTCTGGAGCTTTCACAATCACATCCATATGTCGAGACACCCTTAGTCTTATTACATGCCAATAAATCTGTGAGACCATCGACCAGCTCCTGGAAATCCTTCAACCTGTCACTCAGCCATCTTCACAGAAATCCTCCAGGCAAGAGATGTACCCTCAGGAGTTTGAACCCACATCCCTTCCCTAGTACAGGGCCTAATTGGCAATACCAGCAGCACCTTGGGAGTTTGCCCTGGCCGGATGCACATGCTTTTCTGTCTTTTCAGCAGATTGAGCAGAAAACACCACTGATCAGGGAATATGTGTCCTGCAGGCCTCGTGGGAGATGCCTTGCTACCCAAAAGGCCATCTCAGCATGGTGCAGAAAAGGTTATTTGAGAAGAACTGCACTTTTTCATTATTTGGTTAATCAAATGTGAAATATTCTTACATCACCTAAAGAAGGTGTCCGTATTTAAATGGGTCACTGAAGCATAAAATAATGCAGTGCAATAAAGGATACGTGCTTTTTCAATTATCTCTCTTTAGAATTTTGGTTATTTGTTTGTTTGTTGTTTATTGACTCAGTTACTTAAGCAGCTGAACTTGCAGTGAGTAAGGAAACAGTTTATAATACTCCACTAGCATTAACATCCTGGTCAGAACAGGATATAATGAGGAGCAGGGTCATGAGACAACATGACCCACAGACTCATTTCAGTCGCTTACAGCTTTTGGCACAATTAATGAGTCCATAACAAGAGGAAATGAAAAAAGGTGAGCCAGTTTTTTTGAAATTATAACTCCATTCTGCCGAGAAGCTTTGGACAAGCCAAACCTAGAAAAGTACCAAAATGTGTAGGGTAATGTAATCTTAACATGGGAAACTCTGACCCCTGAACAAATATTACATAGTGAAAAATTCCAGCACATTATTATTATCAATAACAGTACACTGGTATGTAAATGTAACCGCAATTAAAACAATTAAATTATTTCAATAATTTTCTGTCATCCATATGAAACCATTAGCCACTTTCAAACAATGATCAGTTGCTTCATAAGTAATTCAAGGTTTTTAACTGCCTTAAATTGAATTTTAATCTTTCACATATCTTACAGAACAATTGATGTTGTTACTGTATATTAATGGCTGCATCATGTGTTCAAATTATGTATATTGCCATTGCTTTTATTTTGTCTTATCTTAGTTCATGTTTGTTAATATGAGCAGAAAAATCACCGGTGCTCATTTCCTGGACAAGATACAGCCCAGCATGCTGATATTTTCAGAACAAATATTCCTTCATGCCAACTTGTTGCACTTTCAGCCAAATCCATACATCACATTTCATATTTTTATAAAGTGGGCCATTTTTGATCCAAGGTAAGGTGGCATCATAGGAGTGGAGAACGGATTTTGAGTAACAGGTTTATGTTGTTAAGCACAACCGGAGTACATGACACTATGGAAAGATGGAACCTTCATCTACAAAGCTAAAGCTAAGCAACAAAATATTTTATAACCACTGTTGTAGAAGGCCCGTCCTGGCTGTGTCCCCTCCCCCCTCCAGCCTTGCTCCCTGTGTTGCTGGGTTAGGTTCCGGTTCGCTGTGACCCTGCTCGGGACAAGTGGCTTCAGCCAATGTGTGTGTGTGTGTGTGTGTGTGTGTGTGTGTGTGTGTGTGTGTGTGTGTGTGTGTGTGTGTGTGTGTGTGTGTGTGTGTGTGCTCTACAAGGAGTGTGTTGATGGCTTTAGGAGTAGGCTACAGGAAAGATGACCTCAGAGACTGCTTAATCAGTAGTGAAGAAACCATTTTTTTGCTAAAATATGGAAAACGACTTGAAAGAAATAAATAACAAATAATCATCGATCCATCGATCGTCAACAACTGCTTGTCCCCAGTGAACACTGTAGGTAGTTTTTATTTTTATTAACAGTCAGAGATGTATGGAACAGTATTTAATGATTGACCATCACGTCTAATGTCAATGTATAATGCTTTATTCAAGTCAAAAACTGACGTGTTGATAAACAGTTCCACCCCCATGATGAAATGAACCATTGGACTATGTGGTGCAGACTACACTAGACGGATCTTGGTTTTAAACATCCACAGAACCTGTCAGTCATGTGATTATAATATGGTCCAATATGCTCAGTGTGCTCAGATGGATCAGTATGTACCTGGCAGTGCAACACATACTAAAGGACTATAGGAGTTACCCAGACACCCAGGTGGGCATCGACTACCCAGAGTTAGCTGCCAGGCCCCTTAATCACTTTACAAAATTAGGTGTGCTTCATGCACTGCAAGTTGCATTACACATACAAAGGTTTGTGGGCTTTTGTTCATTGCTTGGTGAGGATAATGTTGTAAGGAAAGTATTTCAGGCAATCTGGTCCAGAGCAAAATTGACAGGCTTGCCCTACTGTGCAAACTAGAAAAGGAGAATGTTATTTGACACCATTTGCTCTTCTTCACAAATGGCATTAACCTTTTTTGTAACAATAACTTGCCTCCTCTCCGCCTATCAGAATGGACGAAATTGGGACAACTGGTGGCATTGAAGAGAGACTCAACTATTTGCAGTAAGGACCTGCTCTGCCTTTGTCATCTGGTAGATAATTAAAACCAAAGGGAAGTCCAAAAACACAGTGTTGAGTCATAATGTATGACATGCAAGAACACAGCAAGGTCATGTGCGCAGATGTAAGGGTCCACTAGAAGCAGTCAGGTATGTAGGAGGAAAACAAGAAATTGTCTTAGAGCAATGGGCACCTGGGGTGCTTTTGTTCCAGGTCCACTCTGTGTAGCTCCTTATCTAAGTGTACTTCTCCTACATAGGGGGAGACTGAGGAGTCTCTGTGGGGTCATAGAAACCATCAAAAGATGACCGCGCCATATAAGGGAGGTCCAAACCCACATGGTGAACAGGTAGTAAACTCCTTGTTCTAGATATATTCTCAAGCAGCATCATGCTCCATTTCAAGACCTCTCTTCATTGTTGTCATGCATCAAGTTCCTATGAGCATCTTCCCAGCCAGTTGTTCTCCAGACCTTTGCCCACTGCTTCAGAAAATTTCTTTCTAATATGAAGTAAAACATGTCTTGTGCTCCATGAGCCAGTCTTCAGAAGTGCCCTTGTGTCATTTCAGTTAATTGGTGCCACATCCCAGATCACCATAAACGATTCTTTTACATTTACGTTGTACATGTAGTGTGTAATTTACTATTGGCCAGAAATTACTGAAAACACAATGAAAATCAATAATTCCAAAAATTTCTCTGTCATTTAATATTGGAGCAAATAGAGAGAGAACTAACTAAAGACAAGAAGAATAGAAGCAAAATGTTTTGCTTTCTGAGTTCTGCTTTTCCATTATGAAACTTTCATTATGCAATTTGTACTTAGCATCATGTCTATAATTAAATGATTGTTACATTAAACAATACTAGCTGTGTGGTGTAGGCTGATTCATGTATGCCTGCTGTACATTTGTGTACAGTTAAATGAGAATAAACATAAACATTCAAACATTAATATACTGATTGTCTTGTCTTTTCTAGCTGAGAGACACTTTATTATGATTTTACAGATGACTGTGACCCTGCTGGGACAAGCAAAATGCCATTATCTTCCATGTTATTTATGCAGCACACCCAAGAATTACAATCCAGTAAAAATTCTCAACATGCTGACAGTATTTTTTTTCCTGTCAGGTTTAATTACAACCGTTTGCAAAACTCTTAAATGTTTCATCAAAAGGCTGATGTGGAGATCAGGAAAAAAATAGTTTGCCAAAAGTGAGCGGATACCAGTACTGTACAGAGTTGTGTTAGTGTGTTAACAGGGACAACTTTTTTATGGCAGTCAATGATCAGCATCAGCAGGAAGTGGTTGTGTTTCAGTTTCCACACGGAAAGCAATGATATGCAGTGGCTATTAAAATCTATTCACCCTCTTGACATTTCTTCAATTTTATCCCATAATATTTCTTATTTCACAGAATCAAGATGAATTTATGTGAGCGGTTTTAGTACCGATCAACAGAAAGTACTCTGTCAATCTTGAATTTTACTGAAAAAAATGATGTTGAACAGTTTTGAACAGTAGGTTATATTTGTCACCAAAAGTTTTGCAGTCATTCACGGGTGTTTGTTTCTGTGACTTGTGACCTATATGAAATATTTTATTTGAAGAACAAATGTAATCAACAAGTGCCTGAACAATCTTAAGCAATTACGTCTTCATTCCATCCTCTGTCTCGGTCATTTTCAGCATCTTACAAAACTGACCTGAGCATGTGTTTTTATAAGCATTGGGCTCAATTCAGGCAGTACTTTTATGCCACACCTTTGCTTTAAAGAGCTTACTGCATTTGAATATAACTAATGTTTATATGCGTAAACAGCCAAAATACACGTTGTTTTGCGCCTATTTTTTGACACAGTTATGTGAACAATTTTGACCCCGGCGGCGTTCCGTAGGCATCTCAGGAGTGGTGCAGTGCAGAACTGAGGCGCAACTCTGATGTGTTACTACGGAAACGGGAAGGGGCCTGGGGAGTCACGACATTCCGGTGCGTCGTCACGGAAGTGACGTGCTGTACAAACAGCCATCGCCAAGATCAACCAAAAACAACGCGTCGACCCTAGGCCTAGGGGCAAAGGAACGAGCGGTGGAGGGTTTGCTGTCTTACGCCGCAATAAAATTTGAAAATGGTGAACAAGAATTCGTGTGTTCCGGGATTTGTGTCGAAACTGTGGACGCTGGTTGACAGTCCGAGCACTAATGATGTTATTTGTTGGAGCTCGGTAAGCGGACGGACGCGGCTTCGCGGTTCCTCCTGTGGGGTTGTTGAGCCTTCGTCGAGCTTGAGCACCACTCACTGCGCTTTATAGTATATAACTATAAGAATATACAATAATTATGTAATTATATTAATATTCCCTCTTTACCGTTTGCATGATGAAATAACTACATTTTTACTGCGAGGTAACATGTGTCATGATCATCATGAGGCCTGTGACAGTGTGTCGTCGCTGCCCTGCTCTTGCTTCTTGGACTGGTCTTGCCGGGCGAGTGGCAGCTCCGAAGTTATATTAAAACTACGTTTTAAAGCACTTTTTGCTGAACAAATATTATTGCGATTTGATGACGAAGCCAGAAATAAAGATTTGAATGAATGGTACTAACTACAGCAAATACAGTCAGTTGCCCTGAAATTTTGATGTCACTTACTTGGACTTGCAAGACCACAATCATTCAACAGTTGCCTAGTTCTATATAATAAACAATTTAACAACAAATTTCGTATGAATAAAATGTATTTTATTGTTAGAAGCAGCAGTTGTAGATTATTCACTGTATGAAGTATTTTCCATTACTCTCTAAATTCCTTTGCTAGCTGGTAATCTGAGTATATTCATATTGTACAATAATATGTCAGTGAGACAGAGGTACTCTATTATGCTCTGCAGGTAAATTCACAAATAATTTCTTATATCACTGCTTAACTGTGATGTGTTCCAGTATATTGTAACACGGTGTTATGTTTCCCAATATATCAGTTTCACACAGTGTTGAAAGTGATGCTATATTTTTCTTGTCTGCCAAGAACAGTGCTACAGTGGACTACATTCATTTATTTAACTGACACTTTTCTCCAAAGCAACTGTTTACTCATTATTAGATCTGAATAATTTAACTGGAGTGATTCAGAGTGAGTACCTTACGGTGGTGAGTACCTTACGGTGGTACAGCAGTTGGGGAGATTCAGATGTGCAGCCTTGGATTTGAACGCAACGGCTCCAACCATTACATTCTCACGTGCCCCGCAGTTAAAACTCATTGTGCTTTGAGAGTCAGAGGAGTCTCGAGCTCTTTTTTTTTGTTTATTAAATGCATTTTTTTTCCATTGTATGTTGCTTTGGAGAAAAGCATCTACCAACTGAGTCAATGTAATGTGTTCTTTTTAACACACTGACTAAATGTTTTTTATGTGAAATTGCAGGGTAGAAATTTTTACAAAACTGTTACAACATTTAATGAATAGTAAAGTAGATAATTTTGCATAAAGGAAAGCTGTCTAACAAGCTCTAAAGCTGGTATGGTCAACTTGATATGATCCAGGAAACACATAGTCCTTACTGTTATGTGTAGAGATTTAAAGCAGACAGTTTTAGTTTGAGAGTGAGATTATTAAAGTATAAATGATTTCCAGGCAGATAAAAGTGGTTAGGGTCCTGGAAACGTGATTTTTAAAATGTATTCCATTTAATAATGCCCATTGCATTATAATCTCTCAGATCGGAAAGACTAAGCTTTTCATTGGTTTGAGCAATTAATGCTATTTTACACTGTATATAAGTACATTGTTTTTGTTTGTTTTAAAGGGTGGCACAAACTTTAGAATTCTTGAGGAAGAAAGGTTCACAAAGGAAATTCTTCCCAAGTACTTCAAGCACAATAATTTGTCCAGTTTTATACGGCAGCTCAACATGTGTAAGTGGCCCTGAATGCTTTTTTTGTTTACCATGTACATTTAAGTCGTCACTTGGTCTCCAGTTGTTTGCATTTAGATATTTTAGTGAACAATATCTAAATAGAGTAAGTAAATTCACAAAGCAGACATTACAAAGTTTTCTTTTATGTTTCAATATATTTTATGTTTCTACAGATGGTTTTCGCAAAGTACTGTGTTTAGAAGGTGGTCTGGTGAAACCCAAGAACTTAAGTGTGCTGGAGTTCCATCATATGTATTTCCAGAAAGGAAAAGAGGATTTGCTTGAATATATTAAACGCAAGGTACGATTATTCTTTATCCTAATAATAATCCAATACTTATATTTTAGGAGATTTGTTGAAGATGGATAACGTAATGGATGATAGTTATTGAAAGGGACAGTTTTCCAAATATAATTTACAATCATCACCGCTAATACATTGTTGCACATTTAGTTACTGACCGCTAATACATTGTTGCACATTTAGTTACCGGACACCCAATCTCTAAAAGAGTAAGTATGGTAGAGTGTATAAAAGTAAAAATGTCTTCTTGATTAGGAATGGATTTTAAATTCTTAATAAACATTTAAATAAAAGCCACATGTTAAATACAAACTGCAGTTTAGAAAGAAGCAAAATGCATCTTAGTCAGGAAATATCATCTTGTCAGTATTTGATCACGTTTTAATGTGATAACTCTTGCAATGGGAAATGAAACCTGAGTCAACTTAAAATCTTGTTTGTGTGTTCATTATTTGTGCAAGAAGTTTTAAAGATGCTCTCACAAAGCAAATTCAATAGGAACAAAGAGGTGTTCTCTCAATTATTAAAGCAAGTATTCAGCGTGTTATTAAAACTTTGTGAAAAATATATTTTTCCACAATTCTGTGTTTCAATGGTTTTTTTTTTTTTTTTTAAAGTCCTTTATATCTGGCCATCCTTTTGTTTGTTTTTTTGTGATGCCAGAGAATCTCTAATCAAGTGGCTATTGAAATACCTTCAGTGATTCATAGTAATAGTAACATTTCTCTTACAAAATACAATGAGTTCTGCTGTTACACGTTTTCAGTGCGCAATCTGAATATAAATGGAATGAATAAATACTGGGACATAGTTTCCTTTAATATGTCTAGGTGATATTTTTCTCCAAAGCAACTTGCAGTGGTAAGCTACCTACAGTTATTTACCCACTTATGCAGCAGAGTAATTTTGATGGCAAAATTAAGGGGTAAGTACCTACAGCTGGAGATGAAATTCAGTTCCGTGACCTTTTGGTCCAAAAGCAGCAGCCCTAACTGTTATGCTGCTTGTTGCCCCATGGACCTCAGTGATTGTAATTTTGGAATAGTTTTGTCCTATTCTGAAAATTCAGACTCACACCACACATTTTTTGCATTTAGTATTTGATTTTGACCTAGTGCATTCAGTTAAATGTGGCTGTGCAAAGTGATGAGTGTGAAAAGCATTTTGATGGTCAGTGTGGAGATTGAAAAGAGATCAAACACTGAAATGTAAGGTGTGTGTTACAAAGGACTTTGAAACAAGAGCAATGTGTCACAAACTGCATTTTACTGTCGTGTTCATAATGAAAATAATACGTGCACATTATTTTCCTGTCCATATTTTTCCTAGAAAAAACAGGCTTTTACAATATGTTTTGCAAATTTAACATAAACAGATTATGTATTTTATAATATACAATACTCTCTTGAGTGAATGGGATCTAATTGCTTTGATGAAACGTTAAGGTGTCCTCAGTCCGAACAGAAGATACTAAGATCAGCCAGGAGGACATGTACAAAGTCTTGGAGGATGTTCAGCTAGTCAGAGGTAAACAGGAAGATATGGATCAAAAGCTTGAAAACATGAAAAGGTATGAATATGAAGGTGGTGTTTTACTTCATGGTAACAATTATAGCTTCTTATAACTTCAGTGTTATTAGTGTGAAATCTAAATAGAAAGTGGTAACAGAACTATTTTCATTATGTACAACTCTTGTTCTACTTGAGGTGTGTACCGAGGCGCTACTATAATTATGAATTTGAGCTATGTAAGGATGCGACAGTTACAGAATTATAAGAAAAAGCGGTTATTGCCTTTCTTTGACACTAGTTATAAAGTGTGGCTTTTTGGGCCAAAAATAATTTATACTTTGTATAATATTTAATGGTCAACATTTGTGTTACTGAGATTTGATTTAATAAAATTACGATGGTAGTCAAGAAGTATCCACAATAGAACTTTTAATAAAGATCATGGATACTTACAGCATACAGTTGTTATTCTTGTTGTAATTTAGATTGTTTTGTTTTCAAATAATGATTGTCTAATTGTACTGTGTTTTATGCTTGTAATTCTGTACTGAAGGGAAAATGAAACTTTATGGAAGGAAGTCAGCGCTCTTCGGAGAAAGCACAGTTTACAGCAGAGAACTCTGACTAAGGTAACATGTACATGTACGTAATTAATGCCAGAATCAGATCAGACAGGATATTTTTTCCTTCTTAATGGATTTTAATGTCTAAGTATGATAATACCTTAAATGTATTTGTATTTATGTATATTCATCTTGAAAAATTCACTTACTGTGACAGCTGCTGCAGCAGACAAATGCACATGTATAATCCCCCAAGAATCACCTATAAATTCATTGTGATAGTTTGTGTTGCAAATAATTGCATATATTTTGCAGGTGATTCAGTTCTTTATCAGTCTTGTTCAAGGGAACTGTGTTGTTGGGATTAAGAAGAAAAGGTATCCAGCTCCTTTCTTCCCTGCACTTGTTTGGGGATGCTCTGTATTGTGGATTTTTTGCTATGCTTTCCTTTTTTGTTTTTTAAAGGCCATTAACGATTGACATGTCTGACAGCCCACCAGCAAAAATCAGTAAACTGTTACGTGTTCTGCCAAAGGATGGTGCTTCTTTTAATGTAAGAACCCTTTACTATATTCCACTCAACCTGCTTCATACTGTGTTAAAGTATTTTCACAAGGAATACTTTACTGTAACCACAGGAGTGTTTGTATCTGAGCTTCTATAGACACTGAATAATACCATTTCTGTGATTTCACTTGACTGTTTTATGTTGACTTCAATTTCTTCTCAGATACAGAAAGACCTTCTTGTAAATCTCAGGTCTTGGAATTGTGAAACCCCTTTGTGAGATTCTAACACCCACTCTGCATTTCTCTCAAGGGGTAGATATCGTAATTGTTTGTGTTCACATTTTAACACTTTGAAAATCTTGCTTTGGATATTGACATCATACTGTGCGAGTTAAAATACATCCTTATGAAATGTCAATAAGTTGATTAATTGAATAATCAAGTATGTACAACATCATGAAAATAATACAAACATGTTTTTGAATATCACGCTCTTGGTCTGTTTCAGCAGCCTACTGAAACAAATGATTTTAAACGGCAGTGTTACAGAAATTCTTCCATTTGTGGTGTAAAATCTGTAACACAGCAATGCTCCACATAATGCACCTGAAAACGCTATCCAATTGAAAAATGCATGATGTGTGTATACCTGTGTATGTATTTATGTTTTTATATATAGACACACACACACAGTATATGTAAAAAAAACAAATAGCGTACATACATAGACTTGTATTTTACATTTTGTAAAAGTGTACCTCTTGAAACGCTATCAAATATTTTGCCTACACAGTTTATAAGCAAAATGATAAAATATTGGTAAACATTTCAAGAGGTTCTGAAAAGCCCATGCTGAATTCAAGTCAACAGTTTAATCTTCTCATCTGATCTAATATTGGAGCTGTTCTGCTTAGGGTTTCATTTGCATCACTCAGCATGTGCTACAACTTTTCATTTATTTCACAGGCGATGTCAGCATTTAGTAATACATCTTCAAGCAATGTAACCATTGTTGACATCACAAATAAGACAGGGCAAGAGATCGCAACCATATTGGCAGATGAACTAGACTGTCCTGCTGAAATGTAAGTTTTTTTTAGCTGTTTTTTTGTTGTGCACCTACACATGCTAGAAAACGAATAAGTGAAGAAAAGTAAAAATTACCTAGAAAATATTTGTGTCTTCAGACATTTGTTAGTGGACTGTTCATAGAACGAAATGGAATAATTCTTCTGCTCATATTTGTAAAATGGCAGCAGCCACAACCATTAACCAGACAGTATCTACATGTTTTCCACAGCATCAGTCCTGAAGTCACAGCAGAGGGAGCAGTGGGGATATTGGAAGCAGAAGCTAATGTTCAATCATTGGAGCAGGCCTCTTCGTTGCAAGGAGAAGGTGTCGAAGACTTGGGGGATGAAATCTTAGATAGCATCCTGGCAACAGAAGACACGTCGGTGGCACCGTATCAGAGTGAAGTAGAGCTGAACAGGTAAGGGCATCTATGTTCACAGCTCCAAACAGTTCTTACGGAACTTGTGAGCGAGACGGTCCGTTAAATATATGTGTAGACTTGGGGGATGAAATCTTAGATAGCATCCTGGCCCCTATTGGGCAGCTGGTAGTGTAGTGGTTAGAGGTGCTGCCTTTTGACCCAAAGGTCAGAGGTTTAATTCTCACCTCCTGCTGTAGTACTCTTGAACAAGGTACTTACCCAGAATTGTTCCAGTGAAAAAAGAATAACCCAGCTGTGTAAATGGGTAAATAGTTGTAAGTACCTTAACATTGTAAGTCGCTTTGGAGAAAAAAACATCACATAAATGAGTAAATTTAATGCCTCATTAATTAAAATTCAAATGCATTCATCTGCTTCCAAAGGGTTGCTATTCAAGACCACATCAATGGCATTGACTCCTCCTTCGAAGAACTTCAAGCTTTGCTTCGAGGGAAACAGTTCAACGTGCAGCCAAAATTTATCAGTAATGTAACTAAGCCTTATTTTCATTTTTTTTTTATTACTAGTCTGTTTTCATTATTTCTTACATTGTGTGTTTTGGTGTGATATAATATGAATATACTGTATACTATATAAGGAAGGTTGTGTCCTGTTAAGAATAAGTGCTGCACTTTTTACAGCTATTTAATCCTGACCTTTTGGATGCTGAAATGGACATGCCAGAAAGCACCATTACTATGGGACCCGTAAGTAAATAATTAGGAGCACTAACCTTGAAATGCACCCTTAGAGTGCTTTCCAAGCCAGCCCGTATCAGTGAGGCTGCAAGGGGCCCCTCATTAACTTACGATCATAATTATTCTCAAAATACACATAACAGGGTTAATTTGTTTCGTGAATTCACCCGGTTAGGTAAATTTCTGTTTTTGGGGGATGATAAAAATCACCAGTATTTCTTCTGGGTAAATAATAATTGGTTCCCCGAAACAAAAATATTTAATCTTTAATTAAATTAAAATACCAAGCACATGCCAATTATAACATAAACATTTTTACCATACTTGCATCAGAATGATCATTTGTAGCTTGTCGTTTAATGTTATATTTTGATTCATTGGTTATCAATAACTACTCATTCAGTGCAGGGTTGCAGTGGTCTGGAGTCGATCCAAGAAGTGTAAGGCATGAGGCAGGATCAGGGTACACATTGCATGTGGATATTTTATTTCTTTGGCTCATGGATTTTTCTGATATTTTAATTATAATACAGAGTTTTTGTGATATCTTTTTAAAGTCTCTTTTGTTATATTTTATAATATTTATCCTTATCTTACTGTGTTTTTAACAAAGCTGTTGTTACAACGTATTTCTGGACAGCTTGTGCTTTAAACCACGGAGTTTTAATTTTGAAGAAGTGCTTCACCGTGAGCATTCTGTTTTCCTCTTTTATCATTAAAAACGCATGCTACTAAAAGGCTCCTTGTTAGTAGTGTGTGTTTTGTCTGGTATTGAAATGCTCCATTTCATTTAGCTGACGCTTTTCTCCGAAGCAACTTAAAATGGTAGTCTACCTACAGTTGTTTACCCATTTCTATAGCTGGGTTATTCTACTGGAGCGATTTAGGATAAGTACCTTGCCCAAGAGTACTACAGCCAGAGATCGAACCTGCAACCTTTGGGTTCAAAGGCAGTCATTCTAACCGTTACGCTACCAGCTGTCCCTTATTAAACGGAGTTCTTGCACTCGTGGAGACACTGTGAAAGCAGCTATCCAATGTAACTATCGTGTTTGTGAATTAGACAAAAGCTCTGCAAACACTTATGGAAGGAGGCACACAGACACACTGTAAGACTCTTACCTGTCTAAAGACTGCATGTTTATGCAATGATTTAACTGAAATTACACAATGAAGACAGCTGGCTTTCTTTCATTAATCATTTTTATTCCCTGCCTCTTTTTGGTTCTTTTTTCATTGTATTTATATTATTCAGTTAGCAGAGGCTTTTCTCCAAAGCAACGTGAATCTCAGGAAACTATAATAGTACATAACACCAACATTATAGCAGCTCTTTTGTACCAGGGAGCAGAGTAGCCTGAAACTGTGTGGGATTGGCATTAAACTGTTCCTTTTAAAAACCTGCTACAGGCTGAAATAAAGGAAGAAAGCAGGTGATTTGTGTTTTTATATCAACACTTTTTCCACCAGTTGTGGAAATCAAATGCCTGCGTGACCAAAAATGCAGCTGTACAAAATATTTGGTTCACTGCATGAAAAGGTATATATTTCCTAAACTATTTTTTGTTTTGCAGGACCCAGTTATGAGTACTGAGTATATTTGGAGTTTTTTTAAGTATCTTTCTAAGTAAGAATGAGAAGTGAAGTTTTATTTTTATTTCTGCCCTTGAAATTAAAAATAAAAATTAAAAATAATGGTGTAATACATTTGGGAGCAGCAGGTGCAGGTAGTTTAGGGGTTAGAGTGTCTTCTAGTAATTGAAATTCCCTCATTTAAGGTCCCCCTTCTATAGTAGGAGTCTTCATAAAGGTACTTACCCTGACGGGACAAGTTAAAATTACCCAGCTGTATAGACGTGTATATGATGGTAGGTACCTTAATATGTAAAACTAACACTTCAAGTCACTTTGTACGAAGGTGGTCAGTAATGGTATTTGAGGAAGAGAACCACAGGAGCCTTGGTGAGTCTTCAGTATGTTTTTGAGACTTCCTTACTGCTCCAGTGAGACTTTCATTTCCGTCAGATGTCAGAATGGCCAGACAGCAACATCCAAGGTGAAGAGCTCGCATTGTCTCCTGGGAGCAGCAAAGGTGAGCTTCTCTTTTTCGTGCAGTTTGGGTTCTTGCCAACGAAAACTGCGGTCAGTGAGGCCCTTTATTCTTCTGCAGTGATTTTTTTTACTGCTCAGAAAACAACTTTAGAAGGTCTTCTATAAAACTATTTCACTGTGTTAATGCACTTTTTTTCCAGTTCATTTCAAGTCCATTTATTTTTATAGTTTCCGTGTAGGGAAACTGGTGAAATGGGACAACAGTTCACTCACTAAATGCTCTGTTTTTGTTCAAGCCGCTGGTTTCGTCAAATTTAATGGGCATGGGGTGTGTGTATGTGGTGGGGAGAGTGGTGCACAGTGGATGGTCACTAATGAAGCAACCTGTTTTTCTGTGGAAGGGAACGAGGTGGCACAGTGCACTCCGTCTCATGTCCTAACGCTGCTGGATGAGCTGTGCAGCAGCCTGGGTATGGAAAAGAGCCAGGTGGAGGAACCGCCTGTCACCCCCAGGGCAGAGAGCAGCTCCCCAAAGCCACGCGGGGACGACCTGGTGACCCACACCGGACAGCCCACAGGGTGATGACACACGTGACGAGGGCTGAATTAAAGGCGTTGTATACTGTGGTTTCGTTGTTCCCGCCCCCCTCCCCTCAGATGGCATCAAGTACTGCATGCTTTTCCCATGATTACAACAGTCCTGTACTGATCTTTTTTAAATAAGAGCTTCAAATTCTTTCAGTATTGGATGGAATATTAGATGGATGGATTTCACTATTAGATGGAATCAATGTCATGTAGAAGGAGGCAATATTTGATCTTATGTCACATTGCTAGAAGATTCAGCTAATTGTGAATACAGTACAGGAATAAGAGCACTCTATTCATTTAATGGAGTATGCTAGGAAAGTAGTTTTAACCAGTTGCTGTTTATATTTATTCATTTTTTCTGATGCTTTACTCCAAATCAGCTTACAGTGTTCAGTTACCCACACTTATTTACCCATTTATGTACTTTTATTGGAGCAATGTAGAGTAAATGCATTATTCAGGGGTATGGTAGCAGTAGGCCAGCTCTGAACCTGCAGCCTTTGGATCCCAAAGCAACAGTGCTAACCAGCAGGCTACCAGCTGCCTCATGGCTTGTGTGTGATGTATTTGGAAAAAGAAGGGCTTGTAAACATGGTCACAGCAGCATCTTCCAAAAGAACTAAGAATGGCCTCTGAAGTAGATATGAAAATAAACCCAATCTATAGGGTTAGTGAGTTGCAAAGGAGGTCAATAATCTATGTTGATTTGTAAACTAAACTAATATTGTTTATGTATTTAATTCAGAATGATGTACTTTTTTTTTCGTTTGAACCAAAATCTGGAGTTGATAATGCCTGGAGTGGTATGTCTTTGTCTCTTCAAAGTGGGTATACAGAATAATACTTTATCAGAATTTTATCATTTTAGTTGAATGTAACAAGGTGTGTAATTTCAATGACAAGCCCTCAAGAACAGATAAATATTCTGCATAAAAATAATAAAATGTAGTAGCCTTGGTAGTCCAATGGTACGCATTGCTCACCTGCTGGAAAATAGCTGTAATTTCCTCAAGTAGCGTTCTTATGAGGATTAACAGGATATTTAAGGAGTTAGGTAAAAAAAAAAGAAAGATTTTACCTCTTCAAGCCTTGTGAATTACTTGAGCTCCAGTGGTTTGTGAAATATGGCTGTAAGAAAGATTTTGTGCTTTTTGTGCTGAAATTTGGATTAGTGAGACCTGCTGCACCAGTGGAGACTTTGTTTCCCTCAAAGTGCATGTTAATGTTCAGTTTCACTTGCTCCTTCATTATGTTACAGCTATTCCTGCAAAGGTCTGCACACACCCTCAGGATTTAATTTTTACAGTGAGACAAATTATTATTTCCAGAATGATTATTATTCAGGTTATCGGATGGAAGGTGCAAAAGGTAAATGTTTCTAAAACAATGGCCAGTAATAATTGACCACAGGCTTGTGTTCTATATAATGTAGGAAGGGCAAATTTTTCTCTGGTGTACTTATTTCACGGGTAAGGTGATGGAGCAGTTTTTTTTGTGCGTTTGCAACACTCTGATTCTTGAAGCAGTTAAATCAAACACAACAGGACAGATGGAATAATACTAACAATTGTTATTGCATCATATTTTTTATTATTTTTATTTCAGTGATGGTTTAGAATTGTTTAGTTCACATTTTTAAATCAACATTTTAAGATGGAAGAGTCCAACTTCTCGAGTGCTTTTTAGTTAAAATTTTCTTCTCTAATGCACATGAGGATGTAGTATAATTTGCAAATTCTTAATGTTTGCGGAAGTTATTCATTACAATAAAGTTTTTATTCACAGCTGTGTTTGTCATGATTTTCCTAATTACTTGTTAATTTGACATTTTAAACTGTTAAATATATAACCATGTGCAGGTGTAAAAGGTCCACCAATCTGTTTAATAGATTCATGTAACTGAAAAGTTAAAGAGGCTATTTCCATGGAGCAGTGTGATCTGTTTTCGAATGTTGATTCTGAATGTAATGTCATGAAAGTAGATTTATATACTGATAGAAACTTTCATCTGCAGTAACTTACTAGTGTTTTTTTTTAATTGTTTGCATTAAATACCACTGCAGTCAATCTGTGCAAACTATAAATACCGTTAATATCCAATAGCTTCCATGTTACAACAGTCTGCAGAATTCTTCAGATAATCAATAAACTGTCTGATTCTAGAGATTGTTACCTTTGGTTTGAAGTATTAAATGTAGAGTTTGGAGCAGTTTTCAGCTTTAAATGGGGTAAAATGTTCAATGTGTACCAGTCGCTGGAATCAAGGGGTCAGGGTTCTAACATGACCTTTCAGCTGATTAAGGAAATGGATTTGATTCAAGAGATCATAACCTTCGATTTTAACTATTAAGTATAGGGTTTGGAACAGTTTTTAAGTTGTAAATAAGGTAAAACGTTCCCTGTGTACCACTAGCTGGAACCAAGTGGAGAAGGTTCTGACATAATCTTTCCTAAATGCAGCCTCCCACATCTTAAGACAACATTGCTTTTGACTCTACAGGTTATACCTGTCATTTTGATGTATAACATGGGATTTTATGCAGTTTCAGGCTTAAACAGAGGCTTAATTCTTTGCAACACTTCAGCCAACTGCTGGACACTGACTGTGATTGCAGCAAACCCAGCTCTGCATTAAGCTGTCCTGCAAAAAGAAAATGAAACAAATAGAAATATCATTTACTTCTTTATCACAAATTGACTTATAATGTGCTGGAGTAGTGACGGTGAATTTAGGGATTTAGGTTGTACTCAGAATAGTGCACTTTCTTTCGTTTAGTACATCCCATTAAGAGACAGATGGAGAGGTCTCTCAAATGCATAACTGAACATTCCACATTATGTATAGTGCAATCTTATATAAACATTTCATATTTTTAATTTCCTGGACATGTAGATGTTTATTTATGTCTGCATCAAGGGGGTAGTTAACATACATTATTTTTTAAACATTTTGTGCTTTGACTTTTGTGAAGACAAAAAAAATCTAATAAAATACTAGAAACAATTTTCCAGTGCATTACTACACCTACATTCCATGCACCTAGCTCTCATGGTGGTCCTGATACTGCTCTTAGTGACATGAAAAACAGTCTAAACACAGAGTAACCCTCCATTAACCTTTAGTTTTTCCCATTTTAAAAGACAAATTTTACATGCTGCAAATGCTCTCTCAAACCAGCTGTAGTTTCACCAGTGCCCTGAAGGGGGCATTGTTTAGGGTGTGTGTTGGGCCTGGAGGGCGATCAGATGATGGACTGTTTGAAAAGACATCTTTTTGAACTGCCCAATCTTTTCATCAAAGAGGGTGACGCCGCAGCTCCGGAGCACAGTTAAAATTCATGAAGTGCTGACCTCAAGCCGCAGCCAGTTCCCACAGCAAATAAGAGAAGGACATGGAGACATAAAAAGACACATTCAGTTTCCTCTTATTTTACCAGTTGTCCTTCGCCCGTCCATGCAGTGAAGGGCACCCCTGGAAATACGGCCATTATTCGCATTCTTATAATATAACATACTGTATATCACCTCTCCATTCACCCATCAAGTCATCATCAACAACTACTTGTCCAGTGCAGGGTTTTGGTCCACAGTCTATCCTAGAGGGTTAGGGTTTGAGGGAGGGTACCCTCTGGACGAGACACCTGTCCACCCAAGGGAAAACACACATGCATTCATTAGTTCTCATATCCATGATAAGGGAGATTTAGAGTTCACCTAAAACAAAAGTCTTTGTGTTGTGGGAGGAAACTAGAGCACCCCGAAGAAACCCAGGAAGAATGTACCAACTCCACATAGACCGAGCTGGATTCAAACCCCAGTTCAGACCCACTGCTCAGGAACTCTGTGCCACCAGTGCTGCCTGCTATGCCACTGCTGTATATGAAAACTGCAAGAAGTTCAGGTCCATGAACTGGAAGGTGGGGACTCTAGTATTTCAAGTTTATTTTAAGTGGCTATTTTAAATATCGGCAATTGTGCAGGCATGTTTTGGAAAATATTGTCTCGAGAGTTCAAGTGTCACCCACATTCAAGAATAGCTACTAATGTGTGACTTGGTGAGTGTTTTATTTTGGGACAAGAGGAGACAGCATTTCTCATGCGGGAAACTTAAACGTATGAGACAAGATAACAGTGTTCAAGTTTATTCATTTAATAATAACACACACACAGTCTGAAACCGCTTGTCCTGAGCGGAGTCGCGGCAAACCGGAGCCTAACTCGGCAACACAGGGCACAAGGCTGGAGGGGGAGGGGACACACCCAGGACGGGACTGGACTCCAGTCTGTTGCAAGGCACCCCAAGCAGGACTCGAACCCCAGACCCGCCAAAGAGCAGGACCCGGCCAAACCCGCTTTTTAAAGATAACAATCAATATATTAGTAGAGCACCTGAGCAGATTCAGAATGAATCACTTCTAAATTATGCAGTAACATATGTCCTTGAAATCATAGTTTACATTTAAAACCCAAGATAAAATTCTCTTTATGTGTCCTAGGAGCCGCATGGGAATAATGTATTGATGTTGTTCTGTCACATATAAACATCTAAAAAGCACAGTTAATGGGGATTTTGATGGTAGTATTTAATCTTCCTTCATAAAACATTTTCTGTCTGCACTGAACATTTCACATGGATAAAGTGATTATGCTGCAGTCAACAGATGACACATTCTCCATATATAGCTGCTTGATCACAAGATAACACACATCCTCCCTTAGTCAAAGCCTGTTTTTCGAGGGGAAGTCATGAGAAACATTTTGAATGATAGCCTTAAATGGTTTACGTTGTCAAGAAATATCAAATGGTCCCTCATTCATTTTCCCTCCATTTTGGGGTCTTGCTCCTTCTCACATAGAGAGCCAGACTGCAGAAAACAAGGTTGCAGAAATACACCCTCTTGGGTGTGACTCCTTACTTCCATACTTTTTTGAAAATATACACCATAACATTAGTCAGTTGTAATCGTATAAAATTGCGTCGCTTAAAATATTATGAAAGTAAGATAAAAAATATGCCTTAAGTTGTCAGTGATCAGGTGGTATTCATTGTAAGTTATATATGTATTCCATAAACCAAAAAACACGCACATCAGTTATTAATGTGACAACATCTTGGGTTATGCATCTTGCAAGCACAAACACCTTCAGCCGGCTTTGCATGTGTGCTATATGTTTCCCCACGCTAAAAAGTGCTGATAGTTGAATAGATCAATCCTAAATCATTAAACTTTTGAAATGAGTTCACTAGGATAATGGCTTCACATTTGAAAATTACTGCATTGTGAACCGTCAAACAACGATGTCACGGCTCTTGAGATCCCCTTCTCCTTGAGACATGCGGATGAGCAGGGCGATGAGCGACCTCTCACTTGGGGTATTTGACAAACTGACACCGCGTCATACTGAGTGTCTAACTCAGCTTGTCAAATACACTAAGTGGGAGGCCCGCGCTTGAAGCCAGGACGCTGGCCATGCCTAAACCTGCAGGACACAAACAATGTCTGTTATCTATAACTGCAAGAAATGCATCCCAATAAATAGCAAAACCATCTTTCTTTTGTAATTAACCCCATGACCTAAGCTGCAAGCTGATGCATTAAAAATGAACATTGATTTCTGTTAAAATACGTGCACCATGTCACCCGGAGGGACATGTCAATTCATCAAAGCCCTGAATAATTTACAAAATTATAAACCAGGAATAAGCACCTTCCTTTGAGAATCTCAGCACATTGATGAATTTTAATAAATACCTTAATTCAGCAAACATAAGCACTCTCACAATCAATGTTACCTAAGTCTTCCTTTTCTCATGCCATAACTTTTACATAAAATAATTTTTTTTGATAAGGAGTCACGTTTGAAGGTCGGCTGGAGTTTCTCTCTTGTGCCATCGCTAATGATAGAAAATAAAAGAATCTGAGTGTTTCCAAGAAATATGTTCCTGCAAAGAATGACATCCACGGTTAGTTGCATACATGCAAACCCACATTTCGATCACCCACAGTGATCGATCATAACCAGTTATGTCCAGCATTAGACATGTTGCCGAAGGCCCATGCTTTATCAAACAGGAGAAATAAGATAGGAAATAGACGCAACAAAGTGCTTGGCTTACAGCCATAATTAAAGAGCCTTGAATTTCAGCTGCAGCTGTCAATAGTCCCACGATGGGTTTATTTTTTAATTTTTCTGAAATGCTAGTCAATACCCTGAAACTGTCCTTTTGCTTCTGAAGTTTCACTTTGAATTCAAGTAAAGCTGTAATGAAAGCAGGGCGGTAAATGTCATCACCCCCAACCTTTTTTTGTATCGTCTACTTCAGGCGTCACTGCAGCCTACAACGGGCCATCAGATACCTGGGTCGGCCTTTGGATCAACGTACCTGGCTGCTTTCCAGTCGCCCGGGCCCCCGATGGGATCCCCCAAGGGGCCGAAGTTTCTCTCTGCAGAGCTGAGGACAATGTGCACAGGGCAGGTGGAGTCTGACCATTAATAGAGCAGCAGTGCAAAGAGGAAGCTCAAAATGGGGAAGATAACTGTGAGGTTAGTGAGCAGGAAATATCTGGGACCCAAGTGACAAAATGTCACACTTGTGAAATGCTGCAGAGAGCACTTTGTATTCACATGCACGTTAAGAGCGCTCTTTATATGGACATCATTTCTTTGCACCATGTTTCAAACCTTTGCAAGCTCCATTAGGTAACTGCTTTTTAGAAGTAAAATTCAAATGCAAGCAATCACAAGTGCTCATTATTTTGTCAGCGCTATTTTAATTGACCGGTTCAGATGAGCACTGATAGCCTTGGACCCAGTTCAGCAAAAAACACAAAATGTGTAGTTTGCATGAGAAGAGAAGCGACAGAATCGCTTAAAACATATGCAGAAGTTCACATAGATGGATCTGAAGATAATAATATAAGACTGTTTGCATGGTTTTCAAATGATTGAAAATTACATCTTTTCCTCCATGCAGGTTAACTTTGTGCAACAAAAGAATATGTTATATCTCTCCTAACATCAGGGACATATTTATGGTCAGAATATTAACGTCTAGTGCCTCTGCGTAAGATTAGACATACGCTACTACATGCATATATGTATTACACACATTTGCACGTAAGTAATAAAAAGTCCTGTTGCATAGAGCTCTATCATGTTACTCACTGAAGAGCAGTTTAGATGAGATCATATGTACATATATAGTTTTTCTACACCTTAGGATATTTTTTGTTTCATAATTCATTTTAATGCACAACACAATGGCATTAATAAAACTGTCAGAGTGGAGCTCATCATATTACTATAATACCAACCATTAGCAGAAAAATCAGACTTGTTTCATTTATATATGTGAAGATTTTCTGGCAATAAATTGCATTAAGTCATCTAGTAGGTGACATGCACCTCAGAGCATACGAAAGTGTATTCAGTTTTAACTTATACTTTACATGTTCAGGATTAAATAAAAGACAATGAAAAAGTCTTCAGGAGTGATACAGTCACTCAACAGGCCAAGCTGTGTTAAACCTGGAGGATAAATGTCAGAAAGCTGCGGATGTGTCATCAACATCCTTGTGTATCTTATAATATTTAAAAAAAAAAAATTGGTGGGAGGGTATCGGGATTTGTCTATCCTGTGTTTTATGCACCTACTCTATTGATGAACCTCAGTGCAGCAAGTGGTAGGTAACAAATTAGGTTTGCTTGAGACTTTCATGTCTGCAGCTATGTCTCCTTCTCTTCATGTAATGCATAAATTGTTCTTTTGCTGAGATGTACGTCACTTTGGACAAAAGCGTCTGCTAAATGAATAAACGTAAATGGAAATGTAACAGCCTGAAGCCACCTTCCCAAGGGTGTGAGTGTGTGGATTTTGTTGCCCTTCAGTGGGGAAGGAAACCTGTAGCCTATGATGGTTAGTAGCCTAGCCATCAGGAAAATACAGCTACCATAACCTCCAATAAATTCATATTTCATGTCATCTTCTGAAAAACAGAAGTCCTGCATTAGTGGAACCTTGTCTTTTTTAGGTTAAATGAGTTGAGCAATAGTTGCACATGATGTTATACAGATTGTGTGAGAAACCAAGAAAATTAATCTACAGTTTTACACACACACACACACACACTGTCTGAAACCGCTTGTGCAGAGAAACCGGGAGCCTAGCCCAACAACACAGGGTGCAGGGCCGGGGGGGGGGACACACCCAGGACAGGATACCAATCTGCTGCAAGGCACCCGAAGCAGGACTCGCACCCCAGGAACCCCAGGCACACCAGAGAGTAGGACCTGGCCAAACCCGCTGCACCACAACACCCCCCCCCCCCCCCCCCCACAGTTCTATTTTTTTAAATTTAGAAGTATTTTAAAGTATTTTCACAGACTAAGTGAACGCTTTGATTGGTGGATTTATGCAATAAATGCTTTATATTTTGTATTAAACAGAATGCAGTACATTCAATACATATACGGATAAGCATGCTTGTCATTTATACATACACATATCATATGATTTTTAGACGCAGAAACTGTACCTTAATAAAATTTGACTGATGAGTGATGTCTGTATGGAACATCAAAAGGCTGGAAGAACCTTTCCAGAGGCTAATGGCAAAATTGGGTGTCATCGATGTGTTGCACCACATCCCCAGAAAATGGACATCTATGTTCCACACACCCATTCAATGGACATCAATGCCCCACTCACCCAGCTGTCAATGCATCACAAACCCATCCAATGCAAAAAATAACACAGCATAACCAGCAAGTGGGGTTTGGCTTGTGCCTGCTCTCTGGTGGGTCTGGGGTTCGAGTCCCGCTTGGGGTGCTTTGCGACAGGCTGGCGTCCCGTCCTGGGTGTGTCCCCTCCCCCTCCAGCCTTGCACCCTGCGTTGCCGAGTTAGGCTCCGGCTCTCCACGACCCCGTTCGGGACAAGCGGTTTCAGTCAATGTGTGTGTGTGTGTGTGTGTGTGTGTGTGTGTGTGTGGGTGTGTGATAACCAACAAGTGGACATCTATGTCTGATACATCCATCCAATGAATATCAGTTGCCCATGCACCCATCCATTGGACATATATGGCCTATATACCCCAATAAACCCAGCTAATGGACAACAATGTATCAAACACCCAACAAATGCACATCTATGCCCGGTGCACCCATCCAATGCACAATGCACCATATACCCAGCAAATATGAAATAATGCACCACACACCCAGCCAGTAGACAATGCACTCACACCCACCAAATGTCCATGTTGTACCCTAAGTAAGCAAATAATGTCTTCTCTTTCTTGATTCCTTTTTGAAAGTATTTTATAATTCAGTTTATTTAATATGAAAAATTTATATTTGTGCAGTAAAAAAAGGTAGGGACCAGAGACTTGAGCTAAATTGCTTGATGTGTGGGATATCAAACGATCATCTGAACACTTGCTTTCTGGGGAAAGGCCACCACTGTATTAATTACAACACATAAAACGCCAGGCTGCTTGACAAAAATGGACTCTTTTTAGCATGCAGGCGCCTTTCTGTGTTTGCGAAAATCAACGTACTCATGTAACAATTTGCGGTCAAGCTAAAACTGAACATAAACGTGCATAAAGTGACTGCAGGAGGTTAGCGTTAGCATTAGCATGGTCAGAACTTTTACAAACGTACAAAATGAGAAGGAAACACGAAGAAACAGGATGTCATGTAACACCTCTGCTGACTTATAAGTAACTGAATTTCAGGCAGCGACACACAATTGTATTTGGTGTGCAATAATTATAGCTATTCACAATCAGACACTTGATTTTGCTCCAAAACAGCAGACCAACTTCTGCTATGCTATTTTCTGCTCCCTTTCACTAACAAATACCTGTCAATTACAAACCATTACCTTCTTGAGAAAAAATATCAGATAAGATCATTTTTGGAAAATGCCCATTTAGGAAACCCTATCTGGCCAACATGCATGTGCCCTTCATGTGCACAAACTTGCTAAGGAAAGTATACCTGAAGAGGCAAGTTACAAAAGAGGTCTTTCAAGATACTCTACCCGGTATATGTAGAGTGGATGCAATTTTCTACGTAAAATTTCCACAGCATGTTTCAACATTTGAGTCTTTGGTTGCTCAGTAAGTACTAAGGGGAAGTTTAGAACCACTGCAACAGCACAGCATCAAATGTGTTGCTAAAGAGGAGAACCAACTGGGTTGGGCATCTTGTCATATTTAGGGCTGTCAGGTATGGGTCACTTTTGATATCTTAGCACCGGGGTCACCTCAGCTAAGCTTTAAATATTCATTTGTTCATTATCAAAGACTAATGGTCCAACACTAGGTAGCTGCGGTCCAGACCTTGCCTGAAAGCATCAGGTACTAGACTAGGCAGGGTATACCAGTGCATCACAGGGCAAACACACACTCATTCACTCATACACACGCACACACACACACACACACACACACACACACACACACACACACACACACACACACACACACAGTATGGGCATTTTAGTCACCAGTTCACCTGAAACATATCTTGGGAGTGTAAGAGGAAACCAGAGCACACATTCGCAGACTCCACACAGACCGAACAGCTGTCGAACCTTCGCTCGATCAAACAGTCCAGGACTACCTGCTGTACCACTCTAGGCTTTAATTATGTAAGGGTGATTGACAAAGTAGTTGAGGGGATATATTGCGCTGGAGTTCAGCATAGGGCCTGTCTTTCAGTGATGTGCCTACTGTGCACATTTTTTTTCTCTGCATACATGTATAAAACTGTAAAATATTTTGGAAGAAAAGTGCCTGCTTAGGGCAATAATTACTGTGTCAGAGAGGTGCTTTATGCATCATTTTGAAGTTACTTCAAAGTTCAAAGACAGTCAATGCAATGAAAATGGAAAAACCTTTGCATAATGAATGTCATACATTTTTTGGGGTGTTTAATGGATATCGACTGTACAATAAGAACGGACAGCATAGAATGGCATGAGACTGGGGCTACCACACACACACCAATGGCACATTTTGATGCGATGAGCACTTTGTATCTCAACACATGTCACCACAGCTCTGAAGACTGACTGCACATACTAACCACGAGGTGGGTGTGATAGACATTATCTTGGACGTCCAAGCCTCCAAAGACCCCACTGAAACTGAAACGTTCACAGTGTATAGAGGGTGCACCGTCTAAGCCGTCTAAACATCTTGTACCCCATTCCAGAATTGGGCTCCAGGAATGAGTTAGAGCCACATCTTTCTTCACAATGTGAGAAATAACTGGTGCATTGAGAATGATAACTAAACATTTTGATTTTAGCCTGCTCTTTCAAAGCTCCTGCTCAGATGTAGGGGCAAGAGTATCAGAACTGCATTTATTGAACAAACTCGATATTTATTAATTTAACTGACACTTTTTTTCAATGCCATTTACTATGATTTACCCATTGATACACCTGGTTAATTTTTTCTACAACAATTCAGTACCTTGATCAAGGGAACTACAGGAAAAGGTAGATTTCAAACCTGTGACTTTTGGATTCAAAGGCAGTGGCTCTTAACGCTCTGCTCTGCAGTTTATAACCACAATCTGAGATAAACCATCTCATCCAACCTCAGTATGGACCAAAAGGACACAACAACAATATCGACTGTATCTTTCTTAGAATGAGCTTTCTTTTCCCTCCACTGTTTTCTCAACTTGAAATCCGAATCTAATTGATTTGCCTTTTAACATTTTAGTTGATGGTTACTAAAGCAATTCGAAATACTGATCCGTGATCGCACAACTGTGTGAATTTACAGGGGGGTCAAAGTGCAGGCCAGTAACACAAGTATATAGGCCGATATTAAAAGTATCCCACATGTAGTGTTCTTATTTAAACATCACCTATTTGAGTGTGCGTCTCTTGGACACTGCTTCACAGATCATCAGTTTTTAAAGACTTGTGCAAAAAGGCAAATACACATACACACCGCTTCTCCCGAGTGGGGGTTGCAGTGAACCGGAGCCTAACTCAGCAACACAGGGTGCAAGGCTGGTGGGAGAGGGGACACACCGAGGACGGGATGCCAGTCCATCGCAAGGCACCCCAAGCAGGACTTGAATCCTAGACCTGCCAGAGGGCAGGACCTGACCAAACCCGCTGCGCCACCACGCTCCACGAAAGTAAAGTGCTTTTTTAAATATGTTATTACTACTACTACTACTACTACTAATAATAATAATAATACTAATAATAAATGAAATAAAAAACAAAATACTCCTATACATAATAATAAAATTAACTTCTGGGAATACTTTCATTTTTGTGCCAGATAATTTATGTTTTCACAAAAGAGTAAGTACTAGTAAACTAACTAATGTTGAAAAAAATTATAAATAAATAAACTGAATTATAAAATACTTTCAAAAAAGGAATCAAGTGTCATGTTTAACACGAGCAGGCTAGAGTGACAGGTAGGCAGTGGACCCAGTTCTGGGCTGGTTTTAATCTTTCAGCGAGGTTCGTAGGACTGGACGTAAACAAAGTCAGGGACAGGCGAAGGTCTTGCAAGGCACGAATGTCACAATACAGGCAATTCGAAGGTCTGTAGTCAGGGAGAACGGGCGAGAGTCAGAAACCAGGAACACGGGAACAAGCAAGGCAAAGACGCTGATATTGCAAAATCACAAAGGTGTTTGCAAGAATTTACATCATGGTGTGGACTCAGAGCTCCTTATATCCCAGTGGTTCGATTAACCGCAGGTGCTTCGCTCGTTCCTGGGGGCGTGACATCACGAAAGCAATTTAAACGATCAGTTTTTATTTTTTTCTTCCTCTTTTTGGGCACAAGACTTCACTCGATCGGTTGATTTGATCATCTGACATTATAAGCATGAACAAATTTGTGCAAATGTTTATCTGTTCTTTTCTTGCTTCAATTTCCATGTACAGAGTACAGACACCCCTCGACTTATGCAAACAGACCATTCTTCAACGCCTTACGTGAGTCAAAATTTACGTGTCAGGTTCCCCCTCCTCCCCACCATTCAACCTAGGCTAGCTGTGTAGAGGGTCTGGGATTCGAGTCCTGCTTGGGGTGCCCTGCAACAGCCTGGCATCCCATCCTGTGTGTGTGTGTGTGTGTGTGTGTGTGTGTGTGTGTGTGTGTGTGTGTCCAGCCTTGCACCCTGTGTTGCCAGGTTAGGCTCCGGCTCACCGCAACCCCGCTCAGGACATATGATTGATGTCATTGCTTGGTAGATAAATGTACACTTGTTATCTCTCTAAAAAAACCTACATGCAGCTACTTGTGTAGTGCATAGAGGTTCATATGGTGGTATGGACAGTAATCAAGAATCACGTGTCCTCATCCAAATCTCTCCTCCTGTTGGTGTGATGCACTCTTTGCACTGTTTTTCTATTGTTTTCTGAGATGTACATCACCTTGGGAAAAGCGTTTGAAAAATGAATACACGTAAATCACATATTGCATTTAACTACACTGCATAACCAGTTTCTCTGCCCTCACAGACCTGCAATTGCACTAACCATAGGGACCAAGTACAAGGTGAGGCTCGGTGCATTGTTAGGGTTGTTCCTTGCATCTGCTCAGCTTTATGGCCCAAGCTCCAGCATTAATTTCAGTGGCAGTCAAGACAAATGCAAGGACAAAGAGGTGTAAGTGCTCATTAACTTTTTGCAGCGCTCACCCTGGAGTATTAATGCTGTTACTCACACCATCTGCAGGATTCTTGTAGATTGTGCCACCTTGGAGAATCTTGCAAATAAGTAAATATTAAAAGCAAAGCAGTGGCCTGCAGTAACCAAGCAAAATTTCTATTCAGAATTTAACCGCTCTCTGTGTTCATTGCTTCAATTACAATAGTCGAAACCAGAGTCTGTTCTGCGAGTTCTATGCCAGTAGGCTAGAATTCAAACTAGAGTAGAAAGGTAGAAATGCAACAAGGTGCAGAAGAGGGGTATTGAGGCTGTAGCGCTAAGAGGGAAGTGCTGACCCTGAAAATGAGAAAAAATCTCCTGAGGTTTGAGAGATTCACATTTCATAGCTTTATTTGGCCTGTGTGCATAGAGAGCCCTTGGTCAAGAAGAGCACATGTCTCCAAAGAATAGGCTTGACATTTACCAAAAAATGTGAAACAGGCATGTAATACAGCACAAAAACCTAAGACTTCCATTAAACCTTTAAAAGACTCCTAAAATAGAGACACAGGGAGCAAATAATGACACCATTTATTTATACCAGTCAAAGTGGCCTCTGCCAGCTATTGTATATGAGTAATCCAGCAAATTTTATTAATGTAATTGCCAGGCTGCATAATCACTCCAGTTATGAATTTAATTTTGTTTTCTGATGACATGACTTTATGTATGCTGTTGTGGTACCTCAAACCTCTGAGCTCATGAAGATCAGAACGGAAAGCACTGCCAGCATGGCCGCAGAATTGAGGAAGAGGTTAAGGCTGCGCAGTAGAGTGGGGAAACCGCAGTGGGGCGTGAACTAACGACAACTTTGGCTTCAGCAAGAGGGTAGCAGGCTCTGAGAGATCCCTGAAAGGGCTTCTCTGATCGTTTATGTATCAAAGCACTAATGCTAAAGTAATACCCTGCAATAATAATAATAATAATAATAATAATAATAATAATAATAATAATCATAATAATAAAGCATTAAATGGCTGGAGGTGGGGGCGTGGTGGTGCAGTGAGTTGGACCTTTTCCTGCTCTTCGGTGGGTCTGGGGTTCGCGTCCTGCTTGGGGTGCCTTGTGATGGACTGTCCTTGGTGTGTCCCCTCTCCCTCTGGCCTTATGCCCTTTGTTGCCGGGTTAGGCTCTGGCTCCCCGCGACCCTGTATGGGACAAGCGGTTCAGATGGTGTGTGTGTGTATGTATGAAGGGCTGGGGTTCTATCCTCTTGGAGCTCACACCAATAACCTGCCAGGAATCTACAAGGATAGAAAATTGTTTGTTATATTTCCTGAAGAAACCTGCAGTCCACAGAATGGAAAAAAACAGGTGGCTCACTGGACACATTGGTGGAGGTGTGTGCTTACATGCACCCTCCTACCATTGGTGTGGTGCTTCAAGGAGGAGATGTATTAGGAATGTAATAGTCGGTAATGAATAAATTAGAATTTCTAATAATTAAATTCATCAGAAAACTGAGTATGATAATAATCAGAAAATGCAATGAGGAAAATCCTGTTTTGGAAAGACAGCAGTAATAGCTGTTATTTTTTCACTAAAAATAAATTAAAACCTGAGCATGACATGGATGGCAGAAGAAAAGAAATTTGATTTTGAAAGAATGGCTTGCAATGAATGGGGGTGCGGTGGTGCAGTGGGTTGGACTGCAGTCCTGCTCTCTGGTGGGTCTGGAGTTCGAGTCCCGCTTGGGGTGCCTTGTGGCGGACTGGCGTCCTGTCCTGGGTGTGTCCCCTCCCCCTCTGGCCTTACGCCCTGTGTTGCTGGGTAGGCTCCGGTTCCCCGTCACCCCGTATGGGACAAGCGGTTGTGTGTGTGTCTTGTAATGAGCCGTGCACACTTAATGTAGCTCAACGATATAGACATTTGAGCTTCAGGAAAGTGTGCACAATCAAGATTGCTCAAATAGACATATCTGTTAATGCAAAAATGTTTGCTAGAATATTTAATGCACTATCACCACCTGATGGCAAGGAGGCACTGTTGCACTGACAAAAAAAAAGTTAAAAAAAAAAAAATTCAGGATTTCAAACCCACATTTAGAATCAGAAGCAGGGTTATGGATGATTTACTCATTTAAATGTTTCAAATAGAACACACTTTAAAATATTATTCATAGAATAATGAATAGGAAAGTGCATACTTCCTGCATCCGTTAATGCAAACAAAATAAATTTACACACACACTTTCTGAGCCGTTTGTCCCATACGGGGTCACGGGGAACTGGAGCCTACCCGGCAACACAGGGCATAAGGTCGGAGGGGGAGGGGACACACCCAGGACAGGACGCCAGGCCGTCGCAAGGCACCCCAAGCGGGACTCGAACCCCAGACCCACCGGAGAGCAGGACCCGGTCCAAGCCACCGCACCACCCGTACATTTACATTTCTTGAAATATATGACATACAGACGTGCATCACTTAACAACAGGGATATTTTCTGAGAAATGTGTCATTAGGCGACTTCGTCATTGTGCGAACATCATAGAGTTGTACTTATATAAACCTAGATGGTATAGCCTCAATGCAGTCAAGAGATGTAAAATACGAGATTTATGACGCTGCTGTCTGCATAACACAGCATACAGTTTTACACTGAACTGTTTTTAATAAGGGGGGTGCAGTGGGTTGGACCAGGTCCTGCTCTCCGGTGGGTCTGGGGTTCGAGTCCCACTTGGGGTGCCTTGCGATGGACTGGTGTCCCGTCCTGGGTGTGTCCCCTCCCCCTCTGGCCTTACGCCCTGTGTTGCCGGGTAGGCTCCGGCTCCCCGAGACCCCCTATGGGACAAGCGGTTCCGAAAATGTGTGTGTGTGTGTTTTTAATAAGTAGAAAGAGCACTGTAAAATGACAACAAAAAGTACAATATAGTAAATACATAAACCAGTAACATAGGTGATTATCATCGTTATTGAGTATTACGTACTGTACATAATTGTATGTACTATACTTTTATACAACTGGTAGCGCAGTAGGTTTTTTTACAGCAGCACCACCACGAACGCGAGTAACACGTTACGCTATGACGTTGCTAGTCCATAAGAATTTTTCAGTGGTCCCATTATAATCTTATGGGACCAGTGTCATATGCTGTATGCGGTCAGTCGTTATGCGAAACGTCATTAAGTGGCGCATGACTGTAAGGCTAATTTGCACCAATGTTATAAAAAAATGTATTTATTTTGAGGACAAAGAGGGAAAAGATTCAGATTTTTTCTATAGCTGGCTGAGTTAGAATTTGCAAAACACCATGCACGATGAAGGGGACATACCTGTAGAGCAAAAACCTGTGACATCGTCCCCCCATAGCCTTGAAAAGTGTACTCTACAGTGGGAGCTTCAGTTTGAGTTCCTAGGATTATCATTATTACTCGTTATGTACCTGCTGCCTTTGCCCAGGTGACTTACAGTGTGAGGTCCGTGCCGTACACTAGTGTTCACACTGTGACTCACTGGCCTTCAGCGGTGAGCAGGTCCGGAAAACACACCGCCTTCCGACTGCTGGGTTCTTGTCCCCCTCACTGTTCGCAGGAACACCTTTGGTGAGTTTGGCACCCATAGGGTTGTGGGTGAAATTGAGTGCAAAATGGTCTCCTGGCAGTGCAGAACATCACCCAGTGAAGCCTGTAAGCAGCAGATTGAAAAGAGGTGGGTGGCTCACAGCATGTACACTGACTTTCGAGGAGACAGTTTGGAACTGTGCAATTTGCTGCGAACAAGTTGAGATAAATGTGGATGGCAGTAGAAGGGAAACATTAGATAAATTATTCCTGGAACAGTTTGTCCCTATCTATCTATCTATCTATCTATCTATCTATCTATCTATCTATCTATCTATCTATCTATATACAGTACAAGATGTATATTATATATATATATATATATACTCTCTATATCTGATTTTATACATCAGATACAGATCTTATATATTTGTATAATAATGTACAGTGTATAAGGAATACTCTCTAGTACTTCAGTGTTACCTTTCACCAAGGCCACTTACAATATTAGATGTACTATACAGGGGAGCGTTGTAACACACAAACACACTACTGGAAATTTGAGTCACCAGTTCACCTGAAACACATCTTTGGACTGTGGAAGGACACCAGAGCACCCATAGGGTTTGAGTAATACAAACCCCACACAAACAGAGCACATATTCTTACAGGGATATTATTGTATAAATTATATTTTTCTCTCAGATGACAGCAGCACAAAAAAAAATCAGGAGCTGTAAATCCAGGTACACAGTTTTCACTTTTTTAGATATAAAAGTACAGGGCAACAGGTAGAATATAGAGGATAGAGTAGGGCTGAATCGCCACTCCTGACCCTTTATCAGAGTATCCATCCATCCATCTTCCTCCGCTTATCCGGGACCGGGTCGCGGGGGCAGTAGTCCAAGCAGAGCCCCCCAGACTTCCCTCTCCCCGCACACCTCCTCCAGCTCCTCTGGGGGAACCCCAAGGCATTCCCAGGCTAGCTGGGAGATGTAGTCTCTCCAACGTGTCCTGGGTCTGCCCCGAGGTCTCCTCCCAGTGGGACATGCCCGGAACACCTCCCCAGGGAGGCGTCCAGGAGGCATCCGGAACAGATGCCCGAGCCACCTCAACTAGCTCCTCTCGATGCGGAGGAGCAGCGGCTCTACTCCGAGCTCCTCCCGGGTGACTGAGCTCCTCACCCTATCCCTAAGGGTGCGCCCAGCCACTCTGCGGAGGAAACTCATTTCTGCCGCTTGTATCTGCGATTTCAATCTTTCGCTCATGATCCAAAGTTCATGACCATAGGCAAGGGTAGGAACGTAGATCGACCGGTAAATTGAGAGCTTTGCCTTACGACTCAGCTCCTTCTTCGCCACAACAGACCGGTACAATGACCACATTACTGCGGACGCCACACCGATCCGTCTGTCAACCTGCCGCTCCATTTTTCCCTCACTCGTGAACAAGACCCCGAGATACTTAAACTCCTCCACTTGAGGGAGCAACTCCCCCCTAACCCGGAGGGGGCAATCCACCTTTTTCCGACTGAGAACCATGGCCTCGGATTTGGAGGTGCTGATTCTCATCCCCACCGCTTCGCACTTGGCTGTAAACCTCTCCAGTGCACGCTGTAAGTCTTGATTCGATGAAGCCAACAGGACCACATCATCCGCAAAAAGCAGAGACGAGATCCTGCGGCCACCAAAACAGACACCCTCCGTTCCCTGGCTGCGCCTAGAAATTCTGTCCATAAAGATAATGAACAGAATCGGTGACAAAGGGCAGCCCTGGCGGAGTCCAACATGCACCGGGAACAGGTCTGACTTACTGCCGGCAATGCGAACCAAGCTCCTGCTCCGGTCATACAGGGAACGAACAGCCCGTAGCAACGAGCCCTGAACCCCATAATCCCGAAGTACCCCCCACAGGATGCCACGAGGGACACGGTCGAATGCCTTCTCCAGGTCCACAAAACACATATGGACTGGTTGGGCAAACTCCCATGAACCCTCCAACACCTTAGTGAGGGTATAGAGCTGGTCCAGTGTTCCACGGCCAGGGCGAAAACCGCATTGCTCCTTCTGGATCCAAGGTTCGACTATCGGTCGGATTCTCCTCTCCAGTTCCCCAGCATAGACTTTCCCAGGGAGGCTAAGGAGTGTGATCCCCCTATAGTTGGAACACAATCTCCGGTCCCCCTTCTTAAAAAGAGGGACCACCACCCCGGTCTGCCAGTCCAGAGGCACCGTCCCCGAACTCCACGCGATGCTGCAGAGGCGTGTCAGCCAAGACAGCCCCACAACATCCAGAGACTTGAGAAACTCGGGGCGGATCTCATCCACCCCCGGAGCCTTGCCACCTAGGAGTTTTTTGATTACCTCAGCAACTTCAGCCAGGGTAATGGACGAGTCCCCCTCCGAGTCCCCTGGCCTCAGCTTCCTCTACGGAAGGAATGTCGGAGGGATTGAGGAGATCCTCAAAGTACTCCTTCCACCGCCCGAGGACATCCTCAGTTGAGGTCAGCAGCGCACCACTTCCACTGTAAACAGTGTTGGCGGAACACTGCTTCCCCCCTCTGAGTCGCCGGACGGTTTGCCAGAATCTCTTTGAGGCCGACTGAAAGTCTTCCTCCATGGCCTCAGCGAACTCCTCCCAGGCCCGAGTTTTTGCTGCAGCGACTGCCAGAGCCGCGCTCCGTCTGGCCCTCCGGTACCCGTCAACTGCTTCAGGAGTCCCATGAGCCAGCCAGGCCCGATAGAACTCCTTCTTCAGCTTGATGGCATCCCTTACCGCCGGTGTCCACCACCGTGTTCGGGGATTGCCGCTGCAAAAGGCGCCGGAGACTTTATGGCCGCAGCTCCGAACCACCGCCCCGACAATGGAGGTGTGGAACATAGTCTATTCGGACTCAATGTCCCCAGTCTCCCTCGGGACCTGGTTGAAGCTCTGTTGGAGGTGGGAGTTGAAGACCTCTGTGACAGGGGCCTCCGCCAATCGTTCCCAACAGACCCTCACTATGCGTTTGGGCCTGCCAGGTCTGTCCAGCTTTTTCCCCCGCCATCGAATCCAACTCACCACCAGGTGGTGATCAGTTGACAGCTCAGCCCCTCTCTTCACCCGAGTGTCCAAGACATATGGCCGAAGATCAGAAGAAACGACTACAAAGTCAATCATCGACCTCCGACCTAGGGCGTCCTGGTGCCAAGTGCACTGATGGACACCCTTATGCATGAACATGGTGTTTGTTATGGACAAACCGTGACTAGCACAGAAATCCAATAACAACTCACCACTCGGGTTCAGATCAGGGAGGCCGTTCCTCCCAATCACGCCCCTCCAGGTGTCACTGTTGCTGCCCACGTGGGCGTTAAAGTACCTCAGTAAAATGACAGAGTCCCCAGTGGGAGCGCTTTCCAGCACGCCCCCCAGGGACTCTAAAAAGGCCGGGTACTCTACACTGCCACTAGGCGCATAAGCACAAACGACAGTGAGAGACTGTTCCCTGATCCGAAGGCGCAGGGAGACGACCCTCTCATTCACCTTTATCAGAGTACTTACCCTGAATTACTCCAGTACAAATTACCCAGCTGTATAAATGAGTAGCTTAGTGTGCAAAAATGACATTCTGAGTTGCTTTGGAGAAATGTTTCTGCTGACAGAGCTGGCGGAAAACCAGATTTAAGATGCCGAGGCAATTGTCATTCACATTTAGCTGGGCTGAGAACAATGACATGTCAAAAAAGACCAAGACAAGATAATTAAAGTGAGCCAATGCTCACAGAGTGAAATCACAAGGGAAAGTAAAAAGTGCGAAAATCAAAGCAAACAAAACAGCGCTATGAAAGAAAGAAACGGTACAATGAAATCAACAGATTTTTTAAAGATATACTGTAACGTCATTTTTTTTTAAATTGAATGGACTGTTAGATTTTGTACATTCTGTTCAAGCTTTCAGGTTAGTTTTATATATCAAATAATAAATGGTTGTCTACAGTTGTGCAAAACCATGCTTATTGCACAACCAAATGATTCATTCTGCAGAAATGAATCAAGAAATGATATTGATAATGTCACATTCTTTTGACACACATCACATGATGACATGCTCCAAAATAAGAAATGGAACAAAATATTCGACTGATGTCGGAGCTCCTAGTTCACTGAAGTGTAAATATGAAAGGCTGAATTTTAAATAATAACAGCAGGAGGACTCTGGCACTTAGAGCACAATTTGCATTATAGAGAAGACATTGGGGTCAAGGATACTTCATTATATTTTTAAAACATACAATGAAAGCTAACAAAGAGACATTGTCTGACCTTAAGCAAAATTTTGAATACTAAATTTTGTGCGGCAGGCCAAAAGAAGCTTTGATCTATGGTTTAAAAAGGTTTGTGATCGTATGTAATTTTATTGTATGCATTTCCCTCATTTGTGTTTTATTTTGTCACAAAATGCAGAAAGCAAACCTACATCTGCAAACAAAAAGGCATGGGTCATTGTGTCAAAAGCCAGAGGATTAATACATTTTCATATAACAAAGCAAGGAAAACAGAAACTTGATTGCAAACAATATAATGGGGCTGCATGGACTGAATAAAAGCTTGAAGCCATGTCATTTCTTCTTAATATGTTAAATAACAGAAATTGATTATGGAAGTTATATAACATTTCTGAACACCTGCCTGCAGGATACAGTTGCTTGCCAGCTTTGATGAAACTATGACTGGATTTTATTTATTGTTTATTTATGACTTAGCAGCATTAAGCTATACAGGTTGAGGAAAAATAAGCCCTATGTTTAGTTGATGTGTTCCGTCTATACATGTATTTTAACAATTTAAATATGTAGCGTGGATTTTCCAGCTCTCACTACTGGAAAACTGGTTAAATAAGAAACCAGATTAGTTTAGTAGCTCACTGAGCTATTATCTGAGGAGCCCCATTTTACTTGAATAAGGGGAATATATCTCAAAATGAGTATCATATTACAGAAACATGAGTTATAATAATTTCATTCTACAGTGGTTAAGGAAGGGTATTAGAAAGTTATGCTGATTAATTTACAGGGCACAGTTTCCAAAGGAAATATGGTTTTACTGTGATTGACACTGGCAGTGGTTTACTTTCAATTCCACTATAGCCCAGGCAATGTTTCTTAGAGCAGCATAAACAGTACTGTGAAAAACAGGCTGTGGGGTTTGTCATTAAAACATATCTGGAAGGCAAAGTATGCAGAGATCCAGAAGGGCTGTTTTGTTTTTTTTTTTTTCTTCTTCTTGTTTTTTTTTTGCTTTGCTTTTTACACATATGTAAAATAACTGTAAAGATATGTATATATAACTTTTTAGCTGTTTATTATTGTTAATATTTCGATATCTTTATCCAAGACCAGTTATTTTAAATGAGCAAACTTATAATGATTACCCCATTTGTAGAGGAAGGTTTTCTAACTGTGTCACTTCAGAGGAAGTACCTTGCTCTAGGGTACTACAACAGAAGCTTAATATGAAGAAAGAATTGTCAAATTACAAGGCAACAGACCTGAACACTATTCTAACTGCTTTCCCAAAGTAACCTATATTATCTGACACATTCATAAAGCAGCATGTTTTTACTCAAACAATTCAGACACATAACTTCAAGGTACTAACACAAAAAAGGGTGTGGAAATCAAAACAGAAACCCTCACCATATCTGTCAATGTTCCTTCCAGTTACACTACCCAGAAGCAGACACATATCAGCAACTTTACTTGTTCCTTTACTTAACTAGTAATGGACAAGACCTTGTTTTTCCTGGGTGTATGCCACCTTGACAGCTTCATTAAATTTCTGCAGTGTTTTGGTGGAACATTTGTTCTCCTAACATCCCATTCTATGCCATCCCAAAGATGCTCCATTGGGCTTAAAAGTGAGGACTGTGCAGGTCATTGGAATAAAGTAAAGGCACTTAGATGTTTGTGAAACTATGCCAGGATCACGTGTGCTTTGTGATATGGCACATTATTCTGCTGGTAGTATCAGTTTGGATGAGGCAAGGCTGGCCATGGAGGGATGCACCTGCTCAGAAACAATGTTTAAGTACTTTGTGGCCTTCAAACAATGGGTTCATACTGAAAATCCTCGTGTGTGCCACGAACACATTCCTCATGCTGTTACTTCCTCAACAGCAACCTGCAAGGTTGGCACCATGAAGGATGGGTCAATGGATTCATGTTGTCGGCACCAGATTCTGGCCCTAGCATGTACAATATGTCACAACAGAAATCAAGACTCGCCACAATAGGTGAAGTTTTTCCACTCTTCAGTCATCTAGTTTTGGTGGTCATTTGCCCACTGTAGCCTTATCTTCTTCTGATCCCACAGGAGTATAACCTGGAACGGTCTTCTGCTGCTGAACTCTGCTGTTGACAATGGATGGATAGATGAATGGATGAGTTCTGTGTTCTCATGTTTTTTTTGCATAATATTGTTAGGCTTAGCTACTACTTTTGCACTTGTGCCCTTTTGGTTACGAGTTTGGCCATCTCCTTGAACCACTCTCGGCACCAAGGTGTTTTCACCCATGGAAGTGTCTCAGTAAATGTTTTATTTTATTTTTTAAACACCATTCTCTGAACTGTAAACACTTTACTGCAAATCTCAGGAGTGTGGCAGTTTCTGTAATGCTGAACCCACCATGTCCAGCACCTGCAATAAAGACATTTATGTCACACATCTTGTGCAATCAAACATTGATCAGAATAGTACCTGGATATATTGAGCCTGTCCACATGCTTTTTGCAGCCTTTTTAACCATGTGACTCATTAACTGTTAAGGTAACTGTATGTGCAAAGAGCCAGGTATACCTAATAAAGTGGCCAATCAGCATACAGAAAAGCTAATTCCAGTTTAAAATTTAGCCAGTCCTGATTTTTATTTTTCTTATGCCAATTACATATACATGTTAATATAGCATCATGCGTAGTTATGTCAAGTTCAAGGAGGGTGACAGACCACAGTTGGTGTGTAAATGTAATACCACATATTATTGCCGAAATGCCACAGATGCTCAAACACATTCTTCCCCATAGTGCCACTTTATTTATTTATTTATTTTTTTTTTTAAAAAAAGGTAATCTTCCAGCCCCAGGTGTTACTGTCATTCTGGAAGACTCGGTATTTTACAGCTCTTACCTTCTTCATTACTTATTTGCTGTTATTGGTCTCTTGTTGCTAAATTCTAAATCACAGTCAGAAAAATGTAAAATGCCATGACAGCAGTAGAATTGTATCATTTACATTTACATTTACATTTATTCACTTTGCAGACACTTTTCTCCAAAGGGACTTGCAATGTATACTGCTAATAAGTTCTTCATTATGGTAGCCATTAGTTGACTGTCTTCTTTGTTTGTATCAATTTTTCTTGCTGTATGCCTGTGTTAAAGCGCTCTATAAAAATAAAAATAAAAATAAATAAAAATATGTAGTGTTACTAGCCCACACACCTTATTCACTAAGGTGACTAACACTGCTAGATACACTACTTACAATGGGTCACTCATCCATACATCAGTGGGACACACTCTCTATGTGTCACTCACACACTATTGTAGCCAAGAGCTCATTACGCAGCGTACATGAGTCCCCAGAACGCAAGCTGAGACCCACGCCCAAAACCCTGATGAGCCAATTCCGCCGTTCATGGAATTAAGTCCAATATCGAGTGTTTATTTACTGATACGTATCGCCCGATAAATACATTGCTACTCTTCTCATGTTTGAACTTTGCTTGGCTAGTGACTACAGTGGTCACACTGCCAGTTGAAAGCTGACTGTGGGCATCTTTCAGACAATTATTAGCGGTCTGTATTAATTGAGCATTTAGTGTATTGTCATAAAAATGAAAGTAGACATATATTATGGAATAAATAATGCTGCCTCACAGCACCTGGGCAGTGTGGGAACAGGTTTGAATCCAGATCAGTCTGTGGATGTCTTAGCATGTTTTTGCATGGGTTTCCTTCAGGTGCTCTGGTTTCCTCCCACACTCCGAAGACAAGCTAGTAGATAAGTGTAGCTAGTTCTAGTATTGCACCATATGTGAATGTTACTGCTGGTGGTGACTACGCCACTTCAGTACTGGCAGGAAATGACCAAAGTGTTATTTTATTTATTTTGAGTTCCCAGCAGGACAACAGGCCTGACTTTGAAAAAACAGGAAATGGCTGGGTGGGAGGACCATGCTGCCCTTCACTCTATATATAGAACATGTTGTGAAGACCACAGTGAAGCCTACAACTGAAAGATTAAGGAAAACATTTTAAAGTGAACCGAATTTTGCACGGCATACGTGCAGTGCTCATATTATGTTGGGTTTATGTTATTATGGTATTAATTTCAGATTTGGATCATATTACTATATACTGTAGGATTGGGGTGTCTTTCATAAGAACCTTGACATTCATTGAAAAGCACTGTCACCTTCAATGAAACTGGACAAAACCAAGAATGAGATGAATGTCTGTCTGTCAGACAGTCCTCAAGGGCAAAGAATCACAAGAAACTAGTTGAGCTCAGCATGATGGATCTAGGGTATTGTCATGAAGAATGTGTCAAAGTGACATCTACTGTCAGCAACACTGCTGAAAGTCCCGGAGGCCTATCCTGTCTGGTGCATCAGGTGTCAAGAAGAAGCAACAGTTTAAACAAGCCACGCAGATGTAACTGCAAAGCACGGAGTTCACCTCCTCGGAAGACAGACGACACAACGCAAAAAAAAGTTCTTCGAAGGTCTTAGTAATATCAATGTTTGCATTGATTATGATCAGTTAAAGTTCACTGATTACAAAAATAACACATCCTTCCAGAGTGTGAGTTTTACTGTGGTACTTCACAGCCATTGGAAGATTCTAGAAGGCACCAGGACATTCTAGAAAGTACCAAAACATTCTAGAAAAGCATCAGATCCTGAAAGGTATGGGAATATTTGGTGCTTAGAACCCGGTGCCAAAATGCGCCAACATTTGCTTATTTCAAGAATATGGACTAATTTTCTAAAAACAAAACTGAATGGAAAATGCCAAAAAAAAAAAAAAAAAAAAACGGACATAATAAAATTTCTGTTACATGGTGTGATCAATAACTGATGAAGGGCACGGGTGCAAGAGTCCTTTAAGGAGTCACTGGTGTTCCTGCTGTCATAGACAGGAGATGCTGTGGCTGGGTTCTCTCCTCCAAACTGAATTTTCTATCGCTTTCTATCTCTATGTATGAACAATTCCTATCTCAAATTTCATAGCATTTTATAAAAATTTTCAAGCACATATATCACAACACATGTAGACGAAACTCCATGACACATTTTAATAATTTCATGTCACTATATACATGTCTGCCAAAATGGATGGGTTGCTAGGCATCCAAGCCACTTGTTACTACTGCTTAGTACACACTGCTTAGTACAGCAAACTTTTAATATCTCTGTTCAATTATAAAATTAATTTAAATATTTTCACAACATAGAGCCAGTACTTTTAGGGATTTGCATTTTATATGCTGTCAAAAGACTCAGTAATGGCTCAGCTGCTAACACTTCCTTCTAAAAGCATTGATCAAGCCATAACAATAGCTCATTAGGCTTGATTTTGAATAAACACATCTTCATCATTTGTGCATTTCCCATATGTCGATTAAATGGCAGCACACGTTATACATGAAAAAAAAATTATGTACTATTTATCCAGTTTATAGGCAAATTTTTTAGAAGCTGAAAATTGACTGCCTTTCTCAACCTTTTGCAAAGCCTTTCTCTATTGTCTTTAGATGCCCACAATCTGTCTTCCTTTCATTATTTCGCCTGCGTCTGCATACAGATGACATCATGTCTTTTGTCCAGAGGTCTGAGCCCAGCAGTTCATTATCACAGAGACTTCTATCTCTTTCTTTCCTCATTTTTCCTGTGTGGAAGTTTTTGAGAAGTGGTCCAGCAGCTGTGGGGGGAAAAAAACCTCTGCCAGATTTACACCTAACACCACAGACCCTTAAAGACTGGGAAAAAAACTATAAAGAAAATTTTTCACAATTAAAATCCTGATAAATACAAATAACAACATCAATGTTGCAACACAAGTACCCTCAGCCCTCATACAACATGGTTCTGTAAAAAAAATACAGTCATTTAACGGTATGAAAATATATACCTTTTTATACAACCTACTCACTATTCAATAAGAACAGAAGAATTTTTGTCCACTTTACCTGTCACCTTACTTCTAAAAAAGTTGTTTTATTCATTGCCTGTAATGTCTTTCACTGTGCAAAGCACACAGACACTGTTTCTTTCGTAACAAACCATGCACTGTGTATTCCTACTCACTGTCACACTGACAATCTCAAACAATCACAGCTCATGATATGCTGAATATAACACCTAAAAAGAATTCTGAAAAGATTAATCATCATCATCATCATCATCACCACCATTATTATTATTATTATTATTATTATTATTATTATTATTATTATTATAACAAACATTTGTTAGTAATACCACACAGCACATTTAACAATATAGTATCCACGGGCTTCACCAACTGGGAGACATAGTCAACAATTTTGTGAATTTTTCTGTATATGATAAACATTTCTCAGCCAAATAATCACAATGTCGCAAATTCTGTTAACAAGAATTTATCATGTATCATTACTTGAACAAGGAGAGGTACATAAATAATAATACAAATACTATCATGTTGTCAATACCATTACAATGTTTATTTATATTGAGTTTCTTGTTGAAATTGTTAGCTTTACTCATCCCCCTACGCACATGCAACAACCAGAAAAAGATCATAATTACTATTTTGTCCAATTATAAAACATTTGGAAAAGAAAGTTTTGCCTATATTTGCACAATTATGGAAAAGTTTCCACTGCTAAAGATTACCCTATTAAAGTCAGAAAATAACATGTCAAAAACTTGAAGACCTTTTCTGGGCCTTAGGACCCATGTTTTTTTTTTTTTTCCTGGAATCTAGTTTCCATTCAGACTGCTCTCAGAGAAAATTAAATAACTAGATAGTGGTCAAGTGTGGAATGGCATTACATTTAGACGGATTGAAATAACATGACCCGCTTGGGGTGCCTTGCGGCAGACTGGCGTCCCGTCCTGGGTGTGTCCCCTCCCCCTCTGGCCTTACGCCCTGTGTTGCCGGGTAGGCTCCGGTTCCCCATGACCCCGTATGGGACAAGCGGTTCAGAAAATGTGTGTGTGTGTTTGTGCAAAGCCATGGGATGGAGCCAAATCAGTGCGGTGTCCTGCTGATACAAATGGAAACTCTGTGCCAGGAATTTGCAGCCATTACAGTTTATAAGTGGTTTAGGGAACTGCAACCCCGGGCATAAATAAGGCAGACACTTGTTTTTCAGAAGAGCTCTGCGGCTGTCCTTGTAATGATAGATTCTGGGAGAATGTGCTACAAACATTTCAATTCATCGCTCTTCTCATTAGTTCATGGAGTTCTCAAAAGGGCTCATGTGACCCTTCGGGACTAAAAAGTTTTCCACATAAAAGAAGGAAAACAAAGAAAAAGGTGAAAAACAGAGAACTACAGCTCACCAAAAACTTATTCTTAACAAATATGTCAGTCTTCCACTATTTTCACAAGACTTCCACTACTTAACAAACACTCTTCTATACTTATGTCACTCAAATACAAGAGGCTCCACCCTCAACCCTTCCATTAAAATAAAATTAAATTAAAATGAGCAATTATTCATCTTCAGTTAAGTACAACAGAGTAACAAGATTAATGCATTTTTTACAAAGGTGAAGTTTTTAAGTTTTATAATTCAAATAACAATACGTAATCAGTTTGTCTGCTCCTACCACCTATTCCTTGAATTAATTCTTCCTCATAGGTACTTAAAAAAACTCAAATTCCCACAATTCCCTTTTTGCCATATTGGCCATCATGCCGCCATTTTACCAAAACGAAAAGTCTGGTTTTGTTTCTTTCTGTGATGTAACACCAAACACATGTCTTTACTATCTCTTTAGTTGCAAAGCATATGTTTCTGTGAACAAGGTTTCTTTACTTTTTAATAAACTTTTCTGCAACTATGTAAATATTCTCATGAACAGTATATCGACTTATATGTATCATTACTTGTAATAATAGCTTTTTAACCTCATTTTCAACCCTGTGTCAGCTGTACTTAATTGTTCAGGTCTCTGTGTCACTTATTCCAAGAGCACCACAAAAACAAATTAAGCTCTTTACAGAGATTTTCCATTTTATGCAAGCAAGTTAAGGTTTACTTTATCAATTCAGGGTAAACCTTGATTAAGGATACTACAGTTTGAACCAAATTCAGACAGAGGTCTTTTTTACTTCAGGGTAATGGCTCTAACAGCTACACTGCCTACTGCCTGCTTACATTGGCTTCTGTGAAGTACTGAAATGGTGTCAACAAAAAACATAAATATTTTTAGCTACGTGTAGCACTGTGCTTAAGGCAGCAGGTAGCACAGCTGGGGACCACATAACTTTCTAACCTGAAGGATGTTGTTTCAAGCCCCACTCCCTACAATGTGGCTGTTCACCTTTGAGCAGAGTACTTATCCTCAGTAACTCTGGTAAAATATGCAGCTGCAAAGATATTAAAAAAATGAGCTTTGAAGAAAAGCTTCAGCTAACTGGCAAAGTCTGTATATACCCTTCCATTATCGATAACCACTTGCCCAATGCGGGTTTGCAAGGGTCTGGACCCCATCCAGAAGCAGAACCATTTCCCATTGTGCTGACCACAAAATGTACATGTCTGTTACACTTGGCAGATGAACTTGTGCACTTCCCTTTTGAATCTGACATTTGTACACCATGCTTGGACCCACTACAGTCGACTGTACTGACCCATACTTTTCACTGACAAACTTTGTCTGTCCTCAGCCGGACACTCGCCTGTTGCATAGTTCCGTTCAAAAGTCCAAAATTGTATTTGGCAGATATATTTAATACACTGAGCACCAGTCACCTCTGAGTGACTCATTCCCCGCTTATACACTGTGTAATTACGCAGCTATGTGAGTAGTGTGTAACACAAGTACTTGACTATGACCATTGGCCCGAGGCCCACATGTCACTTGAATTCGTGAAAATCCTAGGATGCAGCTCGTTTCGTACTAAGAATAATCCAACATTTCTATCAATTTCTATCAATGATGACTTTTACATGTTTATTTTTCAGTGAGGCATACAATTTCTTTGTTTACGTTTTTTCATTTAGTTGACATTTTTCTCTAATTCGACTGACATTGTTAAGCTAACTATAATTAGCTACCCATTTATACAGCTGGGTAATTTTTAGTAGAGCGGTTCAGGGTAACTACCTGCCTCAAGAGTACTGCAGGGGGTCGTGGGCTTCAGTCCTGCAAGTCTTTGAGTGTAAAGGCGGCAGCACTAACCAAAACACTACCAGCTATCGAACTTACCGTCATCTTGTTTTTAGCAGATATTTTAAGTCTCTGGTGTCTCATGAAAATGTCTCACCTGTTCCAGAAATATCTATGATCAAGCTTTACTGTACGTAAACTTTTTTTCTGTTTTCTGCTATTCTTTGCATTATACCACTGGCTAATTTATGAAAAAATGTTCTTTAGTGTGTATAATGTTCTAGTGTGTATTTGTAACCTATAGCTTATTGTTTCAAGCCCCCCCCCCCTTTAGAGCCCTTGAGCATAGCACTCGTACTGAATTTCAGTTGAAAAACTGTAAATACTTTAGCAGTTACTCAAAAAAAAACAAAATTCATCTGCGTGACAGAAGTATCCTCAGGGAACAGAGAAGGAGGAATAACAATAATTATTGTTATTGTTACTTGCTCACATTCAACTGTTAATGGATGAGGATTTCTCAGCTGCACCCACCAGTTGTCAGGGAGGTAGAAATTGTATATTCGTATTCAAGGACAAATGCTTCTGTGATTTGGGCCCCCCTTGTGTCCTGTGCAAACTGATCCATGCCATGATAATCTCACAACACCCAAGAGCTGCACCATGTGTGAAACAGTGAAAAAAAAAATGGGTGTATGGTTTTTCCTCTTGCTGTTGTGTTTTTCTTTTTTTATTTTTTGAAGATTTGCAATTCATTGCAACTAAACAGTTTACAATCTACAGATCGGGTTGTTATTCTCATGTCATACAATGAGGTTACTATTCAGTTTGTCAAAACCCTCACAGAGCTCATTTGTTCACTAAAAATAAATGTTGTAGTTGAAACGCAGTATGAGCTGCAGGACCTGTAAAATGTTACACTTAACATTTTTTCATCACTGTCGATGTTTTACATCGGATCATTTTCTGTAAATATTTGAAGAGGAAAAAAATTTGGAATTTGTCTCCAAATTTTAAATTACCACCCCTTACGTTAATAACAGCGCCACAGACAAGACATGTGGCTTAGACCTTTCAAGGGATGTAATCAAACTTTTGACCTACACTGTGCATGAATATAAACTGTGAGCAAATTTAAAGTTTTGCCTAAAAACATGTATGAATTTGAAAACATTCCAGACATTCTGCTGTGGCACTCTAGAGCTTGTTTCAGAGGAAGGGTGGAGCGTCTTCCTATGTTGACCAAGCCTGGCCTGGCTGGAATGGGGAAGTGAGAGCGAACGCCAACCCTAGGGGTCCTGGACCATGGAGTGCCTGTAACTTGAGTCCTGCTGTTTGCAGAGCAGAGCGGAGCAGAGCGAGGAGACCCTGATGGGCAGAGGACCCGGACAAACCTGGGATGCCCTTATTTAGTCAGTGTGGAGGTTGGTCTGGTCACCCCCCCACAGAGAGCTGGACTGTGGGGGCAGTCACAATGAAGGCTGTGTGGATGTTGAGGAGGTTTCTGAGCACGCTGGAACTTTTGAGTTGTGGAATAAAAAAGTTTTTCTGATCTCTTTTGGGGTTTTCCCGCTTTTCCACTTCTTGCTTTAGATACCTGTGGAAAGGTTTTCTTTTCTTTTTCCTTCTGATCTGCATGCGTTTTTGCTTGTGGCAGGATGTTCATTGGTTTAGGAATGTTCTCCTGGACTTAGGATGACCCCGCAGCAGAAGACCGGCCCCAGCTCGAAAGCAACCAGCGATGAGATGAGGATGTCTCTGCTACAAGACAGAGAGAAGGCAAGTACATTCCATAGCGTGGCATCCCGCCACAAACCCAGTGGGAAACATACCCCACCGAAGTTGCTGGAAATGACTCAGATTACTTGGTGAATATGTTTTTTATAATTCAATAATTTTTTTGTGAATGTCATCTTCCCATATGGAACTTAAAATAAAAATTTATTCTATACATTTTGAGCACAGCTGGAGAACTGAGATGTGGTTTCAACTGAGCCCAGCTGACAAAATTCAGATAAGGGAACAAAAAAAAAAAAAACAGTTAATCAAAAATTAACTACTTCCCTTGGATATGTCGTTCCTTTTGTTTAGATATTGTTAAAATCCGTTTATACAAGGTGAGAAACATTAACCTAAAAACGGTGGAGGACTGGGTAAATTTGGCTACCCATAAAGTTGCATTAACTGTGTAGATGCCTGCTTTGGTCACAGGATAAACCTAGAATGTCATTGTATGTACTGGACTTCTTCATATTGCACTTTGTAATTGGGACATGCAAAGTAACTTTATTTCCTAACCTACACCTCTATCTTACATTATAGTAAGTCAGTTAGCGAGTCCCCTAAAACATAATAAATAACAGGATACCATATAGCCAACTTTTGCCTGCAAGTGTTGATCAGAGACACAAATTACATATGTTTTTGTAAACATGTTCAATTTTCTCTGAATTTCTATTTTTTTCATTTAATACAGACCAACAAAAGTGTTTCTTTTAGGCGAAGTAGCATTTGAAAATTGCATAAGGTTACAAGGTTATCTGGGGAAAACCGAGAAAACCATTTAGTCAGCTGTCTGTAATGAGATTGACTTGGTTAATGTGGTCAGTAGACTAAAGGCTGACCTGTCAGTGTGTGTCCTGAGACAATTAACAAATGATGTGTGTAACTGTAGGTATCTAGCATGCATGGAATGTGTCCTTGGGAGGGAATGTAAGCAGTTTAGGTTACATAACCTTAGGTGGTTGCTAATTAACAAAAGATTAAATCTTTCTGTGCTCTCAGTGTAAAGTGCAGTTAGACCTTAATAACCTCAGAACTGCAGCGCAGATTTGTGGTGATCAGATTTTAGACTGTATATTATCAGCAAGGTCCTGGAGGACAAGCATTAAGAGGTCAGAAGAGGAGAGGCTTTAACTGATCTAGTAAGTTTAATGGAAAAAAGTTGACAAAACACCTCTGAAGTTTATTCTTCAAGGCCATGAGAAGAATGCCCTACATTAGTGCATGATGCTTTAAAGGACTTGAAAAAATGTGATGGTTATCACATATCACATGTGATATATACATATGAGCCCTCATACATGTTTTTATGGCACAGCTCTATTGTCCATTCAAAATGAAACATTCAGGCCTCCAAAAAAGATTTTCTTCACATGCTATTATTAATATGTTGTCAAGGAAACCGAGTTCTAAGTTCCCACGGTTAACATCCATATTGATTAGCAGCAGCTGTTCCATGAGAAGGTTAATTTTCCTTTTTTCTAAACTCTTATTCCATTCTTTATCGAGGGTATTACTTCAGGATGGTAATTTGCTAGGCATAATATGTTGTTTTGAATAGTGAATAAAATATTACTTTTTAAAGGTTACGTTACACTTCAGTTCCTCATGTCAAGGACAGTGGTACCGTTGATTGTTAATACGCAATGCTTACTTTAAAGAATCTCAAAGCCACATATTGTCATGGGTCTGAATAATGTATTTTGAAGAGTGATCTATCATTAAAAAAATCTTAAATTGTGTAGTCAGAGGCCTTTATTCAGCTAAATTATTGCATGATACATAAGGAAAAAAAACACGAGAAGATAATATGCAGAAGACTGTCTGGTTTCATAGGTTTATCTGGAGAATTCCTCATATACAAATAAATTTAACATTGGAAATCTCTATGCAGGATGTTCTCATAGCCCATTAGAAATACTGTACACATACTGTTAATGTGCATTTTATGATTGACTTTGTAATAAACTACTTCAGAATGAAACACATTGAGTGAATTAAATGTTTACATATGCCTACTGTAAGAAATGCAGAACTTGTTGCTATGAGAATTTCATTATAAAAGTCATTTATAAAAGTTCCCTTTTCACACTGTAGTACAGCCCCATATATAAAAACACGTTTCACTGTTTTATTACACTTTATTCTGTTATTTGATCACATAATCTTCTCATTGTTCAATGTTTCCAAACAACTACAAAGAAAATGCTGCTGCATATTCTGACAATATCTGTTAGTTTTTAGAACTGAAGAAGAAAGGAGGATGACTGGTAATCCAAATTTAGGCTGATTCTCCAAGAAGGCATGTGAATCTGATTGATGAGAAATTGACATCATACTCAGCATAGCCTGGAAGAAACAGCAATCAGACCTGCAGCAGACTGAATGTACATTTATTTTGGTTGGATAATGTCCTGTTTCTTTGGTTGATTTTCCTTTAATTTACTTATTAATTTTGGCTTTATTATTACTGGGGAGTTTTATTATTCAGAGAACATTATCTTGTTTTTTTTAGCTGGCCTGGGTCATTTCATTCCCTCTGGAAATTCTTTCTCTGATGTGCTTTGATGTGACAAATCATATGTAAAAATGTGCTGTGAAAACAACACTTGCCTGTTTAGTTTGAAATTGCTTTGAAACATTTGGACAGCTCACACACACACGCACTATCTTCAGATTTCCACAGCTTTAACAAGTTATAATAAGGGATATAATCTTGTCTCACATGTGGGGGTTCTCTTACAGTTGTTCAATCACAAGAATCCTTAATACCCAATATATTGTTGAGCTATAAAGATACAGTATGCTGCAATCTTTAACTGATGTTTTCAATTTTGTCGGTTTTGTTTAATTACATTGAATGAATCTTAAAACTTTTGAGTAACATAACTAAAAACATTTTTTTAGTCCCCATATCCAATGTTTCGTAGCTTTTAACTAGGCTAAAAAATAAATCTCTCTGATGGTGTGTATGGACAATGACGTTAAGATCTAACAAAAAAAAAAAAGGCTTTTGAAGTATTTTCTGAAATGAGGACAATGAAATTATCAGTACCATTTCTTATGTAGAAGTGAAGAATGCCAACATTTTCAGAAGCTACGGAGTGTCTCCACCGGTTCAAATACTGGTCCGGGGACTTCATGCACCTAGCACTGTGACATGGAGACAGGATGCAGATGCCACATGCCTTCACTGTAAAATAACAAGTTGGCTTTTGTTCCCAAAACAAAACACAATTTTCAGCTAAAACAGTGCGTCTATTAACCTGCATTTTGTCAGAGGCAGAATGAACCCATGGTCAGTTTTTTCTCATTTTTCTATTATAATGAGGTATACTGCAAACTTACTCTATTATATTTGGTTATGATGAGTTAAATATGTCAGTGAAAATCCGTGAGTATTTCTATTACCAAATATATCAAGCTCTGTTGAATATTGGATTCAGTCTAACAGAATGTACAAATTGTAGGTGCAGTATAATCAAATATTTAGATCATTCACATAGATGATGAAGCAATGATGAACAGCCTGGGTAAAATTTTCCCAAAATACACTAGAAACTAAATGATGAAGAACAGACAGAATTTATCCCAGCCCAAGGCAATTTTATTTTTACAATATTTTGTGTCCCATTAGTAACGGGCCACTGTCAAAGGTGAAAAAGTTCACCAGCCACAGGTTTCATACGCCCACTTTTTCCACTGGCTCACACCATGAGAATAGCTGAGGGAGGACAGCGCCAGGTCTCGAGGGCAACAGTACAAAACAATAACACTGCTTGCTTACGCCGAGATGCCAGTTTATCCAAACTAACCCTTGAAAGCATGTTTGTCCACTTATCCACAACAATGACGGTCGTTTAACATTACAAGAATTAAGCCCACACTTGATAAAATGTCCTCCCAAGATATATTGGGCGCTGGTGTGCGATTATGCTTTTTTGTTTTGTTTTTCCCCAGAAAATGAAAAGTGCGGTTCCAAGAAGACGTTCTGCCTCCTTGGCATTGACAAAGGCCTTGGGCAAATCCAGAGCGCAAAGCAGGTCTGTGGACTCTAGGGAGGACTGCACCCCATCAAGTCATCTTTCCTTAGGATCTCTTTTATTCTGTTTTTCTCTCCATCTTGGACCCATTCTATGCTCATGCCGCATTTATTGTGAAAAGAAAAAGCACAGCAAATTGCTTTTAATGTTTTTGACCTCACTTTCTCCGAAATGCTGTCCATCGAGTTTGTGATGCGCCTTTTAAACACATTGTTTTTTGCAGTCAGCAGAATGATTTTCTTTTAAAGCTTGGCTGTGCACAATCCAGCAGAACAGGGCCTTTAACAGTGTGAAAATGCCACAGTTTTAACGTTGAATTGCCTTTAGATTGAGTTACTTTTATGGACATATTTGTTGACGGCAAATCAACTCCAAGCGCCACAAATATGGTCACACATGGAGTGTGTGGGAGAAAGAATCTGTGGAACGAACAGGTGGTATAAGGCCTTACTTTATCCTATCACAAATGTTTTGCATCAGTAGCCGAGCGGTGACGTGTATGCAGCTCCAGGAGCTGTGGTTTGGGTTAAACTTTGGATACTTTATCCCCCCTAACCGAGCGCTGCTCAAGCTCACTGTCTCCATGCGACGTTGTGCAGTGCGGCCCTGGGGCCAGCTCTCTGGCCTCCGCAGAAAAATTCCTGACTTTATTTGGCCGCGAGGTTCTTCTATCGTGGTAACAGCAACAAAATAATCAGGGCTGGAAATCTAAACAAAGGCTGCGAAATATGAGCCTGGAATTTAAGTGTTATGCCATCTTAACTTAGCTAGCGCAAAAGGAAAAAAGGAGGGAAATTTAGTTTCTGCCAATCTGAGCTTTTGAAAGATATAATAAAAGTAATCAGCTGCTTAAGGCTGCTCAGACTAAGCTCTCGCGATCATTCCTGTCCAGCACTGACGCACAATATCACAGCAGCAATCCATCAGCAGTACAGGATTTGGCAAAGGATGCTAAACTTGCTAGGCACTTACAGTGTGGAGAACTGATCCATAACAGATTCCATCTTTGGAGAGCTGCTTAAAATAATTAAACGCTTGTGACAATGTGCTGATGGCGCCCGTTCATTAAGACATTAAACTGGTGAGTTAGTGAGCCTGTTTTAGAGTGGTTCACATCTCAGATGTAGGAAAAGATTGGGACTCATGTTACATGCCATTATTGCTATAGAGGAATCAAAGGACAAGTTTTGTAAACATGTCAGCACAAAATAGGCTGCAGAGTATTTGTTCAGATCAGCACATCAACCACACATCCTTTTGTAACGAAACAAACAATATACTCTACGACAGCTTATTTTGATGATGTGCACTTACATTTATATACACAAACAGCGACATGAACACACATATGCTTTTTAAATGTGACTTTGTTATTTTATCTCCTTTTTGGATTTCAGAAGTGAAATGCTGACTTTTTTTTGGAGGGTATTTAAAACTTTGAATTCAAAACCTAACAATGACAATGAGGTTCAATTCTTCTTTCAGCTCTATTAATTGCAGCATAATCTATCCATCAAATTTCAATAACCACCTGTCCTGAGCAGGGTCGCAGTGAGCCTATCCTGAAAGGGTGCAGGGCAGAATGGCGGTACACCGTTGATGGGATGCCAGTGTATTCCAGGGTAGCTACGCATGCACACACACTCACCCATTCACAAACTAGAGGCAATTTAGAGTCACCAATTCACCTGAACTGCATGTCTTTGGACTGTGGGGGGAAATTTTAGCATAATAAACACCAAATTATTTAATAACATGTACAAACACATAAATTTCATAATAAATGTAGTACTCTTTTTAGTAACATGATCCAGAGTACTGTACAAGTGCAGTGACATGTCAGTAACAATAACAAGAAAATAATTTAATTAAAAATTATAGTAGGGACAATTGGTAGCGTAGTAGTAAGAGCTGCTGCCTTTGACCCCAAAGGTTGCAGGTTTGCTCTGGTACCCTTAAGCAAGGTACTTACCCTGAATTGCTCAAGTAAACTTACTCAGGTGTATAAATGGGTAAATACCTGTAAATAGATTAACATTGTAAGTCGCAAAGCGACAGCTAAATTAATAAATGTAAATATAGAAGACACACACACGCATTTTCAGAACCACTTGTCCCATACGGGGTCGCAGGGAACCGGAGCCTACTCGGTAACACAGGGCGTAAGGCCGGAGGGGACACACCCAGGACGGGACACCAGTCCGTCGCAAGGCACCCCAAGCAGGACTTGAACCCCAGACCCACCGGAAAGTAGGACTGTGGTTCAACCCACTGCACCACAGCAGCCCCCCCATATAGAAGACAGTTTGGTGCTTTGAAAGAAGACACCTGACAAATGAAGAGAGGAAAACAAAAAAATCTCTCAGACCAAGGAAGTAAAAAAAAATAAACCTGTGAGGATGAGTACCAGCAGAACACTGTACTCTATGACAATGGACCTGTGCAGGGTGTTTCTATAAATAAGGTGTTCAGTTCTGGTGGCTGATGCAGAAGTATAGTCAATGTAGATAGAAGCCAAAATCCAACAGTTTATGACATCCATAATTACTTAATGCTGAAAAAGAGTGAGAGAATAAAATGAAAAAGTGAACAACATCTTACATGGCTAAAACTGTTAATAGTCTGAAAAGTACATGAGTCATGTGTAAATATATAGCAGTGCATAAAGCAGATTCTGCACTGGATGTTTCCGCAGCAGGGACAGTGTCATTTGCCCATCTGCAAACAGTAGCAGCTTGATCCATGCCATTTCATCGCGGGGCGCAGTCTTCATTATGGATGATCATGTGCACCTCACCACGGGTCTGCAGACACAGGACAGACACCTGTTCCTCTTCAGTGACACCCTCATTATCGCCAAGTCAAAGTGAGTGATGCATGCTTTGTCCAACATACCTGTGTTATAAGGGCACCAGAGCTGATTTTTTTTCTTTTTTTTTGCTTGCCTGGGTCAGACACCCATTACAGCACATTGGAAGAAAGAGAAAGATGTGATGCTTTCAAGTAACCACTAAATCTCAAGGAAAACCAATCAGATACCCAAGGTCATACAATTTATCATGATGTATGTGCTTACGAAGTATTAAAGCAATATTGCTAGGACAACTGGAACAGCAAAAGTAACAAGATCAGTCTTTGTAATGGTAGGGAACATCATGCAAGGTTGGTCCTGGATGTGTGGTCTTTCCATACTCAGGTCGTCATCTAGTCTGAAGTTGAAGCAGCAGGTACGACTTTGTGAGGTGTGGCTCGCATCCGGCGTGCATGAGGTCGCCGAGAGGAAGCTGAACCCCAATAACTCCTTTGTCATTGGTTGGCCAACCACCAACTGTGTGGTCACTCTCAGGTACAGCATTTATCCCTGGCTACAGCAAAGGGCTTATCAAAGGAACCAGTTACATGTTCTCTATGCATTTGGAGTTCTTTGCCAATACACATGTGACATGTTGGTGATAGACAGCAGTTCCACCCAAACCAGGGAATTATAAATGCCAAAACAAACTAATTACTAAATTGTGTTTGACAGCTCAAGTAAAAGTCGGGTTAAAATGATCTTTTCCATTGCAGCTCATCTGAAGCTAAGGAGAGATGGCTTTCCGCTTTACAATGGTAAGAACATTCAAACTGATCATTTATTATTTGGTTAGGAGTTTTCTTTTTTATTGCATAGTTTAAAGCTCTGTCTATTCATAGTGCTGGATGTTTAGTGAAGGGTTCTACAGCACTTTCCATAGAGAAACTGAAGGGAAACTGATGTAATTTTACTGCAACTACCAAGCCTATTCCCTGAACACCACATGATCAGATGATATCAGATATGTTACTGTAGAACACAATGTTTCATATTTATACATTTATTATATTATTAAATGCCTCTAATGTAAAGATATAGCAAGGTGGGATTAGAATTACAGCCCTGTGATTTCATTCAGTGTTGAGTAATCAGCTTGTGTTTTATTAAAATGTCCTTTACAGGCATATACATAAATTGAAACAAGAGGAATATCCTAATAAGATTGCCATAAAAATCATGTTGCTGGCATCTGGAAACACAACATCAGTAAGAGAATCATTATGGCTTCATTTGCAGTGAATTCTGAGCTTTGCTACTGTGGCCTTAATTGCCCTGCTGCACAATATTTGCATTTTGTTATCTAAATTTCTCTCAATTTCCAGACAACCACAATACAAGTGAACAATATGGACACGACTGAGACGGTGATAAAGGCCTCAGCAGAGAAACTTGGAATAAGTGTAAGATGCTACCAACATGCAATGTTAGCTCTGCATGCTGTTGTAATATTATATATTTTGGAGCAGATACGTTCATCTCTAGGAATTTCAACAATCTTCTCGATTAGCTAGATGGGCCACATTTAACATCCAGTGAAAGGTGTAAATGAAATAAACGAAATTAAATAAATGGTGTGAGAATCAGGAGTTCATACAGATTTCTGTAAAACCCAAGCTTTAATCCCTAACAGAACAAAAATATTGTATACAATGTATTACTTTATACACACACATTGGTTGAAGCCGCTTGTCCTGAGTGGGGTCGCAGCAAGCTGGAGCCTAACCTGGCAACACAGGGCGCAAGGCTGGAGGGGGAGGGGACACACCCAGGACAGGACGCCAGTCCATCACAAGGCACCCCAAGCAGGTCTCAAACCCCAGACTCACCAGAGAGCAAGACCTAGCCAAACCTGCTGTGCCATCATATCCTCCTATACCCCTTTACATTTTTAATAACAACATATTTGGTTTCATTTTCAATTATTTAAACACAAGAGAAGCTTTAAAATTTTGTTTTGTTTTCACTTTTTTCATCTTAAAGTGTGTAAGATTAGTAGCCTTGTAGATGGAAAAAATAAGTTAAATTTTGAAACTGATTCTAATAGGTGGCCCCCATACAGAAATAATGTGTTATAAAACATCTGTTTTAAACCAAATGTTGTCAGAAACTAAAGAAATAGCAAAAAAGCTGAAGATATCAAAGAAGCCTTTTCAGATTGCGAAGTTTTGTGTGGACTGAATAATGTGCAATATCACAAAGAATTTCGGAGTACAGTGATATGTATAGTATCACACATATACTATATATAGCATATATACATGTAGTAATATTCCCATGTAATAAAACGGCAATATGTTTCTCAGACTAACTTAACCATATTTTATTTTCGAAAAGAATTTCCTGTTTTTTCTTAACCACACAGTTTTCTAGATATCTCTCTTCCTCTTATAAATACAGTGTTTACTTCCTGGCCCCAACAGGGCAGGCCGATTGACTACCGTCTCTGGGTAATTTCTGGGAAAGAGGAACCTCCATATCCACTTATCGGTAAGGAAATGTGAGCATTGTAGAAAAGCAAAAAAAAAAAAAAAGAAGCATAACAAAGCACTTTCCCTGCGACGATGACATGCGGAAACAGCAACCCGAATTCATTTCACCAGTATTTTTGAATTTGTTTTGGTTTATGGTTGTGATAAGTCTGGGATCCAGCTAAAAATATTGACAAAATGTTGTATTTATTTGCCAATAAATTCCTTTCACTCATCAAACAGCCAGAAAGACACCCTACATTTTATTAGTTTGCTTCTGAAATTATGATACCTCTAGGCTTATTTTATCTTTTTGTGGTGTCTTGTCTGTTTCATACTTTATTGTGCTGTCTGCTTATTTGCATGTTATACTAAGGTAATTGTACATAAAATGTAATACACAGAACCATCTGTTTTATATGAGAAGAAATCTCAGATGGCTACGAAAGTTAATATAAACATACCTCATCTAATTTCAGAATGAGTAGATTGCTTTGGGGCAGGTGATATTGCACTAGTTAGCACTGCTGCCTTTGGACCTGACGGTTGCAGGTTTGAATCCCACTTCCAGCTATAGTAGAGTTGATCAATGCCCTTTTCCTAAATTGCTCCAGTGAAAACTGCCTAGCTGTATGAACTAATAGATAATTAGAGGTTACTTTGGAGAAAAAAAACATTAATGTTTATAAGAGCCTTTGGGGCCCTTATTCAGATGGTCCTGTCTGTCATTTTTTGACAAATTACAGTGCTGAGAAGGAAATTCTGTTGAATATACGAGTATGTTCCTTCACTCGTGAAGTATGTTTTTTCCAAGGTCTAATATTCAAGGTCTTATAAATGTGTTCCGTTAATCTCCTGGTAACTTGAAAAGCTCAGATGTACTTCAGGGAGTAAGTCACTGCTGACCTGATAGTCTCTCCAAGAATTAGATACAGGAGCTGTGATAAATCCATTTTTTTCTTATTACATGAGGCAGGATACATTAATACTGTGTTCTCATTTTCTCTTTGTAATTTCCAGCAGAAAACGGTCTCTGAAAGCTTTCCTGAACATCCTACTTCCGCCTTTGCGACACTGAATGGGGCGGTGACCCACTTTGTTCAGTGCTATCGAGTCACTTCTAACACTCGTGTTGTTTCAGGCCACGAGCATCCCTTCAGCATCGCTATGAACTGCCTGCGGGACTCAGTGGAGCAACCTCATTTGGCCAACAACAACATTCTAGCTGCAGACGGGACTCTGGACCTGGAACAACTGCCCAAGGAGCAGCAGGTCCAGTTCATCCTCAAACTGAGACCATCAGTGCCCAGCCACATCCCATCAGGTAATAATACTTTGAATAAAATCTTTATTTTATATGATGTTTTGAAAAGCAGTTTCTTAAAGCACATTACAATAAAGGAGAACATTATGGATTCCAAAATATTTGGGTGAGCAAGATACCCAAATTAAAACCACTAAAACACTAAAACACAATATCTACTATGCTATGCTATGCCATATTATGCTGAGTTCCATCCTTGGGACTGAATGGTCGGCGACCACCTGAGCAGTTGAACCGACGTCAATACTGAGAAAAAAACCACAACACCTATGTCAATATATGGACAAAAACGATTTCAATTCGGAGAAGTTTTGTTGAGTTTCTTACTTTTTTCTGACTTCAGAAGTCTGAAAAGATCTACAGTACTTCACATTGGAAGTTACCCGTTAGAATAATTTTATAGTCTTACCAAAAGAAGCAGGTAGGTTGCTTCCCAACACAACATAACAGGAAAGACAGGACTATGATGTAGAGGACAGTCCAGTTCTTCTCTCGGAAGAAGTTAATTTAGAATGGAGATAGTGAACAATTTCCTGTCACGCAAGTGCAGTAAGTTTCCTGCACGTAATTACTACTACTACTGAACTACTTCCTGCAATTATGCCAATTTTACTGCAAATTAGTATTTCCAAGTTCAGTTGCACTCACAATATTTCAGTGGCTTTCTGTGTTGTTAACCTTTGGTGGAACTTGTTATTAAAATGCTTTCAACTGCCAGTCAGTGTCTTTGAAAATATTTCATATTACTGATTGCGTCAACATTTCTGTTTTGTCTTATGTTCAATAACAGAGTTTCACTCGTGTGATTTCCATAAATAATAATGTACTCTTGCTGTTACTTATCAGAACTTTCTGTGTTATGAAATGTACATTGGTTGCTATGAAGCACATTATGGTTGTGTAAGACATGTCAAATAGCTTTTATTCACCAGTTTCCCTTTGTAAAAATATTACTTTATCAAATTACTTTATCAGGCTTTATTAGTTCTTCCTCTTTCATCTGTAGTGCTTCTAGATAAAAGGTTACTTGCTCTGTTTCTGTCTTGTGATTTGTAGCCATTATTTGGACATATTTGACTTCATGGTTTCACCTTCTCCCTTCTGAGGTCATCTTATCTTATATTACTGTAATCATAATTAAGTAATTGGTCAAATTTTTTTAGACTCGTTTCAGAAACACTTCAGAAGGAAACGGTCGCTGATCGACTGGGCCCTGAGACGAGGAAATACGAGCCGATGCAGCAATCAATCGGATTCTCCTACTAACCCCCGAAAACTATTTGGCCACTCATTGACATCAGTCTGTCATAATGGGAACCTGCCAAAACCCATCTTGGTCAGTTTGGCTGTACTGCCCTCAGCTATGTAAAACACTACAAAATATTCATATTGATCATATTGATCACGCCATCTCAATAGTAATAAATTTACGAATTTATGAAAAGTAAAACCAATGCGTATTTTATGCCGCTAGGAAAATATAGTATTGGGCCCTCATCTTCTATAATTTTTTTAGTGATTTTTTTGGTGAGTCTACTAAGTGGTATATTTCAGTTATCACTATGAATAGAACTGAAAGAACACCACCAACACTTTATTACGATGATTTCATGATCAACTCCTGACCCTGGGTGATCCATATTCAGGACATGCTGTACCTGCTGTACCACGAAGGCCCGAGAACTAAAGGGATTTTTAGACGTTCTGCCAACGCAAAGACCTGCAAGGAGCTGAAGGAACGGCTGAACTCAGGGGACGCCGTTGAGGTGGAAGGGGAGTCTGTCTTCGTTGCAGCATCTGTCATCACTGTAAGCCCATTGAAACATCTTCCGCTTCCATCCAGAGCTCTGAAAGGTCAGAAGGAAAATTTAAAGCTGCCACCTGAATATATTTGCACAAGTTTCAGAAAACGGGGAATTGTTTGCACTGCAGACCAGAGCACAACCATTCACCCGGCCAAGAAATTATTCCTGAGATGTGTGATGTGATACTTCATGAGCTGGGGAAAGCTGAGTGTTCAGGTCACGTACACTGTTGGAATGCTCAGATTTCTCTGACTTCGGTGTAGTTTTATAGCTAACAGGTGACTTGATGTGGTATTTCAGAGTTCAAAGATGGAAGATTTTGACTTGAGATGATACAGAAGTCTAGCCAACAGGACACCCATTTTTCTGCTTCCATAATGTATCTAAACAGATATTTTCCCAAGCACTGTCCGCATTCAACTTTTCTGTAGAAGTCCTGTGAAACTGTATGATTTGCTGAAGGAAAAGTGAATGCCTTTTAAATATCCTCATGGGAACACTATCTGTTTCATGGGTTTGTTAACAAGCTTTGTTTTTTCTTTTATTTTTTTTTTAATTTTTAAAAAAAAAAACTGGAGAGCCTGCCTCATGGTAATTGTTGGAGATATTCACTGTGTTACTGTTTCCTGCGTTCACAGAGGATGGCAGGAAGGAAACCGAATGTTGAATCTTATCAGGCTCCTTTCAATGTATCAGGCTCCTTTTAATGTATTCCCATACTCCTAGAGAATAAAAACCATAGTCAACAGATGAACCATTTGTAACATTTTGAAGTTATACAGCTGTGCCAAATGTGATTTTCAGAATTATGTGATACTGTAATTATATGAAAAGTACACACACACACACACACACACACACACACACACACACCATCTGAAACCACTTGTCCCATATGGGGGTTGCAGGGAACCAGAGCCTAACCCAGTAACACAGGGTGAAAGGCTGGAGGGGGAGGGAACACACCCAGGACAGGACAGCAGTCCATCACAAGGCACCCCAAGTGGGACTCAAACCCCAGACACACCAGAGAGCAAGACTCCGTCCAACCCACCGCATCACTGCGCCACCACACCACCCCATTATATGAAAACTAGCAGGCATAAATTGACTTTAACATTATATTTTATTATTCATTAGCGACATTTGATAATTAATTAATTTAAATATGACTTTTGTGATATTCTGTTAAAGAAAAATGGCAGAGCAATTTATTACATGGATTGACAAAGAAGCAAGGAAAAATTCAGATGTCTGACCAGTGCTCACCTATTCTCATTACAGACAGAAGTGGAAAAGGTGGGAAACTGCACTTAAGAGCTCAATGAGGGAATTGGAGACCACAGTCTTGTTGCTATAGTTGCAAGGGGCTTCTCTGAATTTCAGCAGAGAAGCCTGTGAATAATGAAGTTGGCTGCTGGGTCACAGACATAGTAAAAGTGCAAACATAATTCACGTTAAATGATTTGTTGCTCAGTTAAATATGTTATACTGCATCATAAAAATGTACTAATAATAAGCTTAGATGTAAGTATTCTCCATGCACCTGAATTAAGGTGTTGTATTTATCATACAGTTTTTCCACCAAGTCTCAGTCGTAGTTCACTTAAAAATCTGCAAGACCTCTAGTTTTATTTTTTTTTTTGTAGGATTTTCTTCGCAATGTCCCCGAAAGTGTCCTTTCCACAGAGTTGTATGAAAAGTGGATGGACATCCTGGACATTGATGGACATGATGAAAAGACTGAGGCTATAAAAGGGTAAGAAAATGACTTGCAAAACACCTTTTTCCACCCATACCACTCTATTTCTGTATTTTATCCCTCTGAAAAGACAAAGTTCTTTACCATTAAAATTGTTAATAAGTGACTTTAATCTCATGTTTTCAGAATAGAGGATAATCAGGATGAACATACAATACCTATGTTGTTCATGTTTTATTCTGAACATAAATATAAGCTATTTTTTAAAAACACATTTTGTAACTCTTATTCCAACATTGTAATAAAAATATTTCTCAAGAGCTTTCAACTGTTTGGTATTATGTTTCCATATCTATACATATACATATACATATACAGAAAACTCAACACACTGCCTGTGTCTTTTGTAAAACTTTCTCTTTGCTGTGGAGCAAATACAATCTGCATTTACATGTGCAGCCAATAAATTTCAGCAAAGGACACACACAAACAATGGGAGTGTGGGAATCACTGGCATGATTCATTTGATTTCCACAGTTTCCTGCCCTGGTCAGTTATTTGTGATCGTTCATGTCCAATAACAAGCAGAGAAATCTTAGACATATTTATGGGGGGAACTAGCCAAAACTGCCACTAAACAGGAGTTTGTAAAGTTTTCTTTTCATTCAATTTATATTACTATTAATTTTAATGTAACTTGAAGTTAATAGAAATATTGAAACAAATAGCCCTACAAAAAATTTTCATTAGCCTAATAAATGAACAAAACAAGGGACATCTGTATTGCCCTGCATTTATTACTTATTACTAGCTGTCTTCTGTTTCCAATTATTTTTGTAATTAAGTGTACCTTATCGTTTTGTTTTCTGTTGGTAAACTACTGGATTCTGTGTTTTGCCTTAGAATAATGCAAAATGCTGCAGTACCCTGGGGGTAACAGCAGAACTGTGGATGATTGATGATTTTTCATTCTTGGATGATTTTTAATTCTTCTTTCACATCGCCAGGCTGTTGGATCAGCTGCCTGAAGCCAACATGACACTCCTGCGCCACCTTTTCGGTCTCCTTCACCACATACAGGAGAACTCAGAGGAGAACCAGATGAATGCGTTCAACTTGGCACTCTGTATAGCTCCCAACATGCTGTGGCAGCCCGTGCCCACCGGACCTGAGGAGGAGAGCAAGTCCACAAGAAAGGTGCTACAGAACCCCAGGGGCTTTCCTTCTCCCAGAACATGTCAGAACACCAGTGTTGGCAGTTTTGCCAGTCAAAATAAGAAACACCAGAGGAGATCATCTAATGGCTTCTGTAGAATAACGTGTAGAGACACATTCCATCCTTTTGTTGTTTTGAAGGCACGTGAGTGAGTTTTCCCACAGTCGCTTGCACTGTGGACGACTTGGAGACTCTAATCAGCTGAGGAAGTAAATTCCAGAGATAGGAAGGAATCCCAGTAGGGAAGAAGAATGCCGGAGAACTTGGCAGTTAGCAGTGGTAGACCTTGGTGGGGTTGTAGTTGGCAGCATTTTCTAAAACACAGGCGGGTCATAAATCCATTTAAAAGCAAATGTGATGATGTCGACCCCTCATATTAATCCCAACACATTCTTAAAGGCTCTTTGTCGGAAACATACATTAAATCGTTGGGTTTGCTTGCTTTTAGTGTCAGGTTACACTTCTTTGTTGTCTCCTAGGTGGCCAGTCTTGTTCAGATCTTGATTGAAAACACCCCAGCCATATTTGGAAATGATACCGAGTCCCTGTTCACAAACCTAAACAACCAGGAAGTAACTTTGGAGGATGCTGTCGGTATGTCCGCTATTTTCCATTTCATGAATATGACACAATTGTACAGTATCAGTTATTACCGCACAGTTTGTTTTCACATGTCAAAAAGGAAACTAATGTTCTTGCTTTCCAGATGATTTTTCTGGCCAGCTTTACTCTTCCGACGAGTTTGATTCTGAACAGGAGAGACTGAAGGGTATTCAAAGTCCAAAGAGGGATTCCTGTTTTCTGCCAGTCAATTATCTCTTCATGAAGCAGGAGAAGGAGATCTGGAGTCTTCTGGATGAGATGGACATTTTCCCGAAGCACCAGGAGGGTGGGATGGAGGACAATACCCATAGCTGTGAGGACTTGGAAGACATGTCTTTCCACTCCACCGGCTCCATCTGCTCCCTGATGGAGGGGCAGGGCATCCAGTCATCCCGTGGTCGCTGCTTGTCCGAGCCCAGCGTCTGCCAGACTTCACAGCTCTACCCCCAGTCCCACACCCCCGTTGCCCGGCAGTCCAGCTGCGATGCCGCTGTCATGCGTGATCAGACGAACCAAACACAGAATGTGCAAAAGCTGCGCCTGGAGGGAACTCGGGAACCCACTGTGGACTCTAGCCCCAGGATGAGCAGCCGACCCAAATATTCCTTTTGGCGGTCACCCCAAATCCCATCCAGGTTCAGGAACCACGGACACAGGCTCACACTGTCCAGCAGATCCAGCTTCTCCAGCCTCTCATCCACAGCAACCTCACCCTCTGTTTCTTCTCTGAGCTCTCTGGACAGCACCTTCTCATACTGCTCTGATTCTGCCTTCAGTCCTGGAGACATCTCTGCCTTGCCTTTCCTGTTCGGGACATCAGCAAGGCTGCATCCATCTCCCCTCGAAGGCCCCACTAAGTTCGCCAAAGACTGGACACCATCAGGGTCAATGACCAGAGAACCAACTCAAACATTCAGCTGGTACAACGAGTACGATGAGCAGGATGAGGACAACACAGCAGGAATAGGTGAAAGCCATGACATCGATCTTGAGGCAGATCCAAGTCAGAGCAGCAGCCTCACCAGAAGTGACCAGGTGTCTTGCTCTGAGGTTGATGAAGCCAATGTAGACTTAGGACACGCAGATGTGATGGTCCACCAGGTGAGCCAGGTTGATCACACAGATGAAGTAACCAAGGCTTCCGAGCCCAAATCACAGTCACATGAGACCTCCATCAAACACATACAGCTGATGAGGCCCGATGGCTCGAGTTTTGGCAAAGAGAAGGTGAAGAGAACAAAGATCACTTTCTACATCGCTTCCAACAAAGTGACAGTGCAGAAAGAGCAGATGGCCCCAGTGACCGAAGGGAAGGGCATTTCGGTGAGGGTGTCCAAAGCTGGCACTGAACCTCCTGGACCTATACAGTCACCAAGCCAAACAGTTCAGGTCCACATACCCCAGACTGTATTCTACGGCCAAACCACTCCTCTGGTTCTGCAATCTGTTTCAACGAAGCAGTCCACAATGCCTAAAGAAAACGCAAAAACAGATGCCTCAGCTGATCTGCCACCCACGATCCCAGCAGAGAGCTGTTCTTCCACAGCAGCATCTTCTAAAAGCCTCACTAGGGCTGGCAACACAATAAAGCATACGATAAGGATAAGGCTTCCAGCGGCTGTCAAAAGTACCGTTAAGGAATATTTCAGTCACACCGACAGCAAGGGCTGCCAGTCTGACTCCAAAGCCGTTGAGAAGGAACTGCTGAGAAGTAAACTGGAGTGGCAAAGTAAAAGTCTAACAGGGACACCTAAAGAAAACTTTGGTAAACTGTCCAACGGAGAAGAGTCTTTTGTTTAACTGTAAATATGTACATTGCGGCGGGTTGTTTTCGTATATGACAACGGCATTGTATCCCCAGTATGAGCTGCACTTTTTGTGCTATGGTATTGTAAAGGAAAAACAAAATGTACTGTAAGGCAATGCAAAGACTGGCTGTACAACACTTTTTGTTGAGACAATGTCACCAAAACAGTTTATATTTTAAGGGCACACACTCACTGGTTCTGTAGACATATACATATTTTTTTCCAGCAAGAAATATTTATTTTTGTATTCCAGAACAGTCATTTATGTGGGTATTTTGTTAAATATGTGTCTCGCTAGGCTGATTCTCAGATGCTGCAGTCACACTTACAATCATTATGTCTCCGTGAAGAAAACCTGAGTTTTAAAAATATATTTTTTTCAAAACACTGTTTTACTCAAAGAAACTGCTTTATCCAAATTGCATATGAAATCCTTTGTGGAAAGAATCCATATAAGTGAATTTACCTTTTTTTATTTATCATTACTTATTTATGTAAAAGAGTAATATGTAGTATTAAAGTAAAAGGTAGTCTTTTTCAGGTACATGCAGATCGGCATGCTGGCGGAGTCAGGAACATGTAAGAAAATCCAGGGAAGTAAGAAAGGCTGAAAGATGAGTGGAAGTGAGAGATGAGGACATTATGAAAGTATATATGGTGGAATGGAAGACAATCAGGGTAAATGTGGTTTGGTCATATGTATTGGTGTGGAGACACACCCCCTCCAAAGGGGCACAAAAGCATCATTTAGGCCAGATGTATCCAATCTCAGCAGTGCAGAAATCTGAGAAAAAATATATATAAATTTTGACTGGTTTCACAATGAAAAATGCAAGATAGAAAAATACAAAGGCAGGAATACGTGTGACTGAAGAAACAAAACAGAACTGAGAGTAAATGTTTTTACTGCGGTAATCTTTCATGTCAAGGGTTATTTTGGCGTTTGTGAATGTTTAATGAATAGTTTCATAAAAGCATGTGTTCCTGGTCCCAGTGGGTACAAATTCTTACAATGTGACGTATATTTTGAACCCATGAGTGCTGAGCACTTATAGGACCTTTCTAAGAGTTTCCTCAAAAGAAATTTAAGGCTGCGAAGAAGACGTTCCTTCTGCGTTTGGAAAGTCATGCAGATTTTGACTTTCACTTTTTTCACACTTTTTCACATGTCCTTGTTCTTGGGTTGCATCATTGAAAAATAAAATTTTCACCAACAAAATTAAATTACGTCTGATTTTCCTGGTATGCAGGTTACTGTTGCATCATTCATAAATAAAATATTCACCAAGAAAATTAAATTATTTCTCATTTGTCTGCTACATGGGCTCTCCAGATCACATCGCTGTCATGCCCTTTCTTTCTGTTAATTAATCATTCAGTTTAAAACATTAAAATATTTCAGCATTTTCATTATAGAAACTATAAGGCGCTAAATGAAAATCAAAAGTACAGTTTCACAGTGGTCTTGCATGGCCTTAGTTTTCAGCAGCATGTTAGCTGAATCCTACACTTCACGAATTGTAACGAGCAGGTGGTGACAAGAAGGTTGATGGTTCAAATCTTTTCAGAAAGATCTCTTCTGAACCCATTATAAAGATATTAAACTCGCTGCCAAAAACTTTCCTAAAAGGGTGAAAATATAATCCTCCCTCTGTTAAAAACAGCGAATACACAAACATGGTCTCTTGATTTTTAATTCAACGAATTAATTTGACTATGCCCTATCTAGTTACACAGTGCAATGCATAACATGCAAGAATAACTTGATGTGTTTCATTGTATTACCAGGGCTGTGCAGACAATGCGCATCAATCCATATGCGATCCGGGTGTAACAAGCCTTTGAAGACTTTCAAAGTGAGAACTGAATGAGAGAGAATCTGTTCTGAATTTCATCTATCAAGTGATGTTTGTAATGACAGTTAGCATTTAATAGCTTCTCATCCCCCTGGGGATATCTGATAGTGTAGTGGTTAGAGCTGTCATCTGTGGGTCTGTTGCCGTTTCAAATCTCACCAACTGCTGCAGTAGCCTTGAGCACACTACTTACCTTAAATTGCTCTAGTAAAACTACCCAGCTGTATAAATGAGTGAGTAATTGTAGGTAACTTAACACCATAAGTCACTTTGGAGAAATGTTGTCAGCCAAATGGATAAATGTAGAATCTGAATTAAATGTATTGCCACATGGGGATGGCAATTGGGCATTTTGAGAACCTTCAGTGCATGTATCCTGACCTAGTGGTCAATATACTTCTGCTGTGATATGAATATGAACCTATTTCATCGTAATACTTGTGAAAAAAAGTCATGTGGATCACATATATTTTTGTTCATGGATTCTTGTACAGCTGTAAATCCATCATAACTGATATTACAGATAAGAGGGTTATGTGAAAGAAATGGAGGGGCACAGTGGGTTGGACAGCCTGGTGTTCTGTCCTGTCCTGTCCTGGGTGTGCCCCCTCCACCTCCAGCCTTTCACCCTGTGACACCAGTCCCTCGTAAGGCACCCCAAGCAGGACTCGAACCCCAGACCCACCGGAGAGCAGGACCCGGACCAACCCACTGCACCACTGTGACCCCTCCTGATAAAAAACTTAGGCAAAATTTTCACACACCAATGACCATAAGCAGTGTAGGAAGTACAGAGGAACTAATAAAAGCCATCTGTTGTACAAATATAAATAATTATGTGTTGCCACCTATTTTTTAGGATACCAATTAACTTTAAAATGAAACTGGGTCTGACATTACATAATGTGACTGACGTTACAGATTTCAACCCCTGGCATGTCGGCACAAATAGTTGAATTTAAGTTTTGTTGAAGAGGTTGAATAGGATGAATTCATGAATAGGTTACTCATGACCTTTAGTGAGAGAATTATGAGAGAATGGTATTTAATTGAAAGGGTGGCTTAACAGAAAAGTGCGTTGACAGTTTTTGTGACTGACGTTACATGTGTGCTAGAACTATCTTTGGAGCTATTTGCGGAGAAAAACTAGTACAGACTGTTAGTTCCAAGTTGAACTTTTTGCAAATTACTACATTATCTGTAATCCTAGCTAAAAATATCATTCAAAATGTCACTGTTTGTGGTGACAGTTGACTTGGGTGTCTTTAACAGCATCACCAAAAACATATGGGAGGTGACAGACATCAAAATGTATGATTTCCACTAGCTCTCAGCTCTTATTTATTGTTCCATGTCCACCTTTTCATGGATTTGCCCAATTCAGTTCTGCTAATGGATCTGGGAAATATCCATCAATTAGGAGGTTTTCAATGTCATGGCCAGGAGAACTTGAAGAACAATAACGATGGAATAATAATGAAGACAGTTCTAGTAGATCTGGTATTTGGATATTAACTTATATTTTGATGATGATGAGTTCTGGAAGCAACATTTAAAAAGCAGCTTTTATTTTCTGTATCATTTTCTATACATAACAAATTTAAAACAGTTAATATTCTCAGAGGGGGCTGTGGTGGTGGTGGTGCAGTGGGTTGGACCGGGTCCTGCTCTCTGGTGGGTCTAGGGTTCGAGTCCTGCTTGGGGTGCCTTGCGATGGACTGGCGTCCTGTCCTGGGTGTGTCCCCTCTCCCTCTAGCCTTATGCCCTGTATTGCCAGGTTAGGCTCTGGCTCCCCGCAACTGCGAATAGGACAAGCGGTTCAGGAAGTGTGTGTGTGTAATACTCTCAGGAGCTTCCCTTTTGCTTTACATCTCCGCCCAGAGGACAATACCATCAGCCTAATTACAAAAATTAACTGCTTCTGAAGCTGCTGTAATTATATTTGTGTTATAAATGTTCTATAAAATAAATTAAACAGAATTAACACAATTACTGCCTTAAGGGAAGATATTTTCAGATTCGAAATATTTATGTTGTTCGGTTTGTGTGTGTCTGGAGCAGAGTGTGATTTTGCTCATATACATGCACGCAAAGCAATACGTTTTTACACATTTGGGAAACAAAGAAAACTGTCTAGGTTATTTATTTAAGTTAGTAAACCTTGTATTATTCATCCTGTCTTGAAAGTGGCCAAGAAGCTCATCTTAATTACATTTAATTGTAGAAATGCTCAATGATTAAGGAGACATGAAGCAAAAAGAACGGACTAAAACCACAGATATATACACATCTCTCAAGGACTTTTTGTGGAGCAGAACAGTAAGGACATTTGGCATTTTTGTATAAGCAAGGAAAGGAAACATGGGCTGTGCACCAGGTGACGCCACCGGGGACGAGTGGGTGTTTCAGTGTGACGTCACTGGTTCTCCGCAGACTCCTTGACGTTTCTCAGATCCTTGACATCCCGTGGCACTCGCACCGTCATGCCATCCATCCATTTTTGTACGCATACCTGGCAACCGAGCCTCGATCTAGCAACAAGAGAGAACCCAGTGTCATGCTCGCTGTCACTCAAGTGAGATGAGAATGTGCCAGATGTTCACTTAGCACCTGCTTTTCTCCAGAACAACATATATCCTTAATTTTGTACACTAAGCTATAATAATCTATACAATTGGGCATTTTTCACTGCATCAGTTCAGGTTAAGTACTTTTTGCAGTGGTACTACAGCAAGAGTGGGGATTCAGACCAAGGCAACAGGTCTAGTTGCTGTGTCACCAAGGAGAAGTTTTGTTAGCAGCTGGTCTCTCTTCCTGTTACACATTTACACTTCATTCGGCAGGTACTTTTCCCCAAAGCAACTAAGAATTATTTACCCATTTATATAGCTGGGTAATTTTACTGGTGCAATTTAAGGTAAGTACCTGGCTCAAGGGCACTACAGCTGGATGCAGGAATTAGACCTGCAACCTTTTGGGCCAAAGGTACCAGCTCTAACTACAACACTACCAGCTGCCCCAACAGGAAAAGCTATATATAATATGATATATTATATTAGATGGTGCACCAGTGACATCCTTTGGAACTCTTAGGAAAGCATTAAAGGTTGTGTTTTAGAATCAGAATCAGAATCAGAACGAGCTTTATTGCCAAGTATGTTCACACATACAAGGAAGTTGTCTTGGTGACAGAAAGTTCCACAGCACAGACAGAATGACAGTGACAAGACAGATGAGAAGACAGAATATGTGAATGAAGGATAAAGAATATATAAAAATATAAAGTACCCAATATACAAAAATAGTCACTAGACATTGTATGTATGTACAGGTATGTTCTATACAAATGCAATGGAGTGTGAGTAAGACATACGATGTGATAAATAGATATAATAGATATAGATATAATTATATATAATTATAAATATAAATAGCGTTGTGTATTGCACTGGTTTACTCCAGTATACTGGTTTAAACTCCAGCACCATCTATGTACCGAACCTCTTCTAATATTTAGTAACATATGATTACTATAGTATTGCCTGACTGACCCTATGAACTGAGATGTGACTTATGTCTCTTCTGGAGAAGCCAGCAATGTGCATTTGTCTCCCATGTCTGCAGTTAAATCATGTAATATGAACCTATACAATTAACGGTACTCAATTATACAGGTGGCCACTCACGTTTTAGTTAGCCCATACGCCAAGTCCAGCATGTCCAGCTCTTCATCCGCAATCGGCTCCAGGTTCTTGTAAACATTTTCATCAAAAATGAGGTGACAGGTGGAACATGCCAATGTCCCCTCGCAGGCCCCTGTGTGAGACAGGTGTTGATGGCACGAGGCGGAACACTGAATGATGTTTTGAAAATTCACGATAATGTATTTTTTTAGTTGACACCGTTTCTCAAGGTGGCTTACAATATTAGGCAAGCCACTTTACGTTGATTTACTCATTTATACAGCTGGGTATTCTTCTTGCATCAATTCAGGGTAAATACTCATGGATGCCATGGTTAGCGGGATTCAAACTCATAACCTTTAGACTGTAACACAGCTGTTACTTGATGTCCTTATGATCTAACATGTGAAAACATATAGCTGTCAGATAAGAATTGAGTTATTGATTTGTACTTCTTAACCCTTATTTATTTCATTTCATAACCTGCATATTGGTGAAAATTGTAGTTCAGCAGCACCAATCAATATTTGGGGAAAAAAAAAACATAAAAATAAGAAAATACATTGAAAATTGTTTCTAACAAAAAAAAACATATGCATGTAAATCAAACAGATTGATAATAAATTAGGAGTTTTCATGAATGAGCATGAGCTTCTTAATACCATTTGCAAAAGGGAGACCCATTTAACTGACATATTTTTCTACTTAGAAGCAACGCAGAGTACTTACCAAAACCACTTATGTCTAAGTTTTTGTTGATCACAACCTCCAGCAGAGATGCACCTTCTGTGACACTCGTGGTGATTTTGACTCCACTTTGATTTATAAAGTGTAGTAAAATCTTGTCCCCTTTACTGGTCGGAGAAATCAAAGAGTGTTTTTGTACTTACAAACAAAGGTCCCAGTTTTGTTTGGAATCAAAGGAGCCAGCAAATATCACACCCTGTCAGTTAAAGGCACTCATTTATACATCTGTACGTATAATATGTAAAGAAAATGTACAATTTTAGAATTGATGTATAAATTGCAAAGAACATCTAATACTGCAAACATTTTGTTTCTTTCAGCCCTTCCGGTGTGGTTCAAAAGCTGACTTTCTGATTTGATTTCAGGTAACTTCAACTCTTTCTCACACACACACGCACACACACACTCACACTCTATATTTACTTCTGCTGTCCTGGCTCTGAATTCCTTGGACAGTTTCCCTCATTCTCTGAACCGGACCATTAAACTGAGCTTCACACGCACTTGTGTTTCACACATGTGGACACTATTTTTCTCACCTTCACTGCATTTTATTATTCTATTATCCAGTTCTAAATGAAATAAAACATTCATAATGATCTCAGCTAATTCATCATACTTTAATTCTTCAATTAGCTGATACTTTTCTCTAAAGCAACTTAAAAGGTTTCCACTATTTATACAACTGAAACATTTTTACTGTATTAATTCATATCATTCATATGTACAATGCTGCCTAAAAGAATGTGAAGCCCTGTGGTTCACTTAGTTTTACCATAAGATGGTCATTTAATGAGAAGCAGTGTTTCTAATCTGACATAATGCCAAGAACATTTACCTAACACTTTCCTTCAAAGCAGCTTATAATCATTTATACAGCTGGGTAATTTTATGGAAGAAATTTAGAGTAAGTATGTTGCTCAAGAGTATTACAGCTACAGGTGGGATTTGAGCCTGTGACCTTTAGGTCTAGAGGGAACAGCTCTAACCACTACTATCAGCTGCCCCTCTAATAGGTCTGTAATGACCATTTCCATATGTTAATTTAGAGGAAATCGTGTGCGTAGTAGAAACACAGAAGTGGTGCAGGTCCAAATATCAATGAACATTAGGGACAGCTGGTAGTGTAGTGGTTTGTGTGACTCCCTGGAGACCTAACAGTTGCTGGTTCAAGCCTCACCTCTGGCTGTAGTACCCTTGAGCAAAGTACTTACCCTAAAACTGCTCCAGTTAAATTACCCACTTGTATAAATGGGTAAATAATTATAACCTTAATGTTGTAAGTTGCTCTGGAAAAAAGCATCAGGTAAATGAATAATATAGTGAAGCCCAAGTTGTATTAATCAAACCAACAGGTGCTCTGTAAAAATAAATTGAATTACATAAGTAGAATCAGCTGTGTGAATCTTAATTCATTGTATAACTTTATTTTAATGTTCTTTATACAAGAATAATGACCATCCCTATTGTGTTCACTAGCTTTCAAGCAGCACTGTATATATGTATGTTATGATGAGCATTATAAGCAATATACTGTATACTGCTCTCAATAGGATCTTTTTTTTTAACATTTTTCAAGGTTATTTTTCCAAGTAAACATATTTCAGTTTCAGAAGAGAGAGCTGCAGCCTTGGAGATCTGCTAATAAAGCAGTATTTCCAGCATCCACATACTGGATCATGTTGGTCCTGAGGACCTGCCCGGATTCCTCACCTGGGTTCCTGGGAGCCGCTATGGAGGGCCCGGTTCCGGCTGAACGTCCGGCTCCACACACGAGGGGCACCACACAGGACGAGCGAGACAGGGGAGCGGATGCGAGCGACGCTAGCCATCTCTGCCAAGTGATTCTCTCGGCTGACTGTAGATACAGGACACTCACAGCGAAACCCCCCCAAGCCCTAACCAGACCTCCCCTCAAAAACCACCCTCCCATTGACCCTGACAGCCCAGTCACAGATACCAGCAGCTGACGGTACATTCAACCGACACACCTCCAGCCTGTGGAAAATCATATATTTTAGATAATTTTTTCAAGCTGGATGTCACACTCAAGGCGATGTGAGCAACTATCCTCCAAGTCCAAATTCATTAATGATCACTTTGTGTTCTGTACTCTCACCCACATCAGACCTGGTCGCATATTAAGCACTACAGTCAGAATACAATTACTATCTTTTTACCAAAGAAATATTTCAGCTAGGAACATGTATTACTTATTAAATTTTACGATGGATTTTAGAAGATCTATCACATCTTGATATGTAAATGTTCATATTTTTAAGCTCACACTTTTAAAATGTTTGAGAATTCTCTCATTCATTCACTGACTGTCAATAACTGCAGGTCCAATGTACGGTCACGATGATCCAGAGTCCATCCTGAAAACATAAACTGTGAGGTAGAGTACACCCTGGATGGGATGCCAGTCCATCACAGAGAAATCACACACACTCATTTACTCACATACACGATATGGGCAATTTAGAGCTACCGGTTTACCTGAAATGCATGTCTTTGGGCTGTGGGAGGAAACCAGAGCACCTGGAGGAAACGCAGACATGGTGAGAATATGAACATATGAACTCGACACAGCCTGAACCAGATTTGAACCCACATCTAAACGCACAACCCAGGACCTGTGACGGACCAGTACCATCCACTGTGCCACCTGTAAAAATAAATCCAATTTGAGAAAAAAAAAAAATTCTGAGAGATTAAACACTAACGTCTCAAAAACAGGGGGGCGCGGTGGCGCGGTGGGTTGGACCAGGGTCCTGCTCTCCAGTGGGTGTGGGGTTCGAGTCCTGCTTGGGGTGCCTTGCGACGGACTGGCGTCCCATCCTGGGTGTGTCCCCTCTCCCTCCGGCCTTACGCCCTGTGTTGCCGGGTAGGCTCCGGTTCCCTGCGACCCTGTATGGGACAAGCAGTTCTGAAAGTGTGTGTGTGTGTGTCTCAAAAACACAAACTTACACATAAAGTCAGCTTTTTTAGTGCAAGAAAACATGCTGCAGGCTGTTTGTATAACCTTCTCTGAGACAACCATGGCCTTAATGAACTCTAATTGTACTTCATGGTAAAGGTTTGCCAAACCCTGTTGTTCGCACACTTAGCAAGAGAAATAAACATGTTCCTGTTTGTAGGCTACTATTTCATATATTCAACATTTAATATGTTAAATAACATTTAATACTTCAGACACTGCAATGGACTGGCATCCCTGTTGCATGCCACATTCCTCCAAGCCTTTCAGGTCCTTTTTTTGAACAGACTCTAACCATCCTGTGATGTCAAGGAAGCGGTTCGACCCTGAAACATTACACATATGGCTGGATCCCCATGGGGGAGTAGGTGGTTCGAAGGACGAGGGGTGTTTTCTCTGCCATCAGCAACGTCACAGCTGATAACCCCTGAGGTCTTTGATTCTGCTCTCTCTGCAATGCTATCATAGTAATGCCCCTTCAGTGCGTATGTGTCATACACACACACACACACACACACACACACACACAGGCTGAAACCACTTATCCCAAGCGGGGTCACGGCAAGCCAAAACCTAATCTGGCAATACAGGGTGCAGGGCTGGAGTGGGAGGGGACACACCCAGGACAGCATGTCAGTCCGTCACAAGGCACCCCAAGCAGGACTCGAACCCCAGACCCGTCAGAGAGTGAGACCCAACCAAACCCGCTGCGCCACCGCACCCTCTGTATGTGTTATATTAAAGCTGAATTAAAACATAAACTATGAGGGATTACATTTATTAATTCAGCTGACGCTTAAGCTCTCTACAATTATTTACCCATTCATAGACCTGGGTAACTTTACTGGAGCAATTTAGGGTAACTATTTTGCTCAAGAATACTATAGCTGGAGGTAGAATTCGAACAAGCAGCTATAGCCATTACGCTACCAGCTCCACTCCAGGCGTAGTGTTCCTTTAGCTATTCTGTGTGTTGCACTACGTGATGCTGAGCTAGTTATGAGTATTCTTCTTGCCTGTGATCGGTGTTGTAGATCATTACTAATAAAAGGTCTAATACAGCCACTAATGTCATATCTGAAAATCTTATATCTTGTCATCATTTTCCCCCTTTTCACAGGCCAACACACTCAGCCCCTTATATTCCCCGTGAGTCCCCACAGTGGTTGAACACAAGTCCATTTTACCCATAATTCAACTATTTCCAGTAAAACCATTTTCCTGCTGAAACTCCCAGTAACGCAGGTCGTTACAGCATTCCTGCATTGCACGTACATTTAGCTAAATGCACTCGACCGACTTTGTCCATATCGACCATCTGATGTTGAACATCACCGACAACCTTCTGGAACAAACTCAAGACCGATGTCCTGAGGTTGCAGGAATCTGTTGACCGAACCAATGACTGTTCCTATACCAATATCAAGAGGCCTCTGGGAAGAAGTCTAAATGTATTATTTGTGTGTATGCTGTTTTACTATATTTCTGTATGAGTTTGAATTTCTACCACATGTTGTAGAAGCTGGGGGTCTTAAAAGGAAAAGTGCTGAAGGTGCTCAAGCCAGTCCACACACAAGTTTATGAAAGTTTTCAGAAACTTTTTTGTACCATATTTTTTCTATTGCAATAGGTTGCATGAGATTTTTGTCATATCTGGAATCATTCATGGTAATTTTGGTGTGAACTTGGGATGGTCCTGGAATGGAAATGAACTGGTCTCAATGTTAAACGTCAGGACAGCAAAGGGGGTTGCATGAGAGTTAAGAGGTCTGGCAACGACCTCTCGTGTTCAAATAAGGCATTACACCCACTCTCCCTAGTATTTACATGTATTTATTTTTTCTCCAAAGCAACTTCCAATGAACACACACACACACACACACACACACACACACACACACACACACACACACACACACACACACACACCTTATTCAGCAAGGTGACTTACACTGCTAGATACACTACTTACAACAGGTCACTCATCCACACATCAGTGGAACACACTCTCTGTCACTCACACTATGGGTAAACCTGAACAGCATGTCTTTGGACTGTGGGAGGAAATCAGAGCACCTGGAGGAAACCCACACAGACATGGGGACAACATGCAAACTCCACACTGAGCAGGGATCAAACCCACACCATCTCGTACCACCCAGGTGCTGAGACAGTTGCACTACTCACTGTGCCACCCACAGGTATTAATGGACCTTTTTGTCAATAATCATGTAGAAAATGATTTATATTGCACTTTGTTACACAAAATGAGCTCAGCGTTGAGCCAGGGGATGACAGTGGGAGCATAACAACAAGAACATAGTTATGACGTGAGACTTGGCCGCACCATCTGCTGAAGAGCCGCAAAGCAGCTGTAATGTTTAAAATTCAGAAAAATCAGTCATTTCAAATGTGTAATTTTATTCATTTTATTGACAGGTAAAACCAAAAAAAAAAAAAAAAAACAAAACAAAGAAAAAAAAAAAAAAAATCAAGCAGCCAACTTGCATATTTTGCAAAGAGACCCTGTCTCTGCTGCATCCCTCTAACTGAATGTCTTCCTGACATTCACTAAAATTCAATTAACAGAAATCTAGAGGAACTTACAGTAGTAATAAATCCATCCATTTTCTGACCATCACAATGTGGTTTTGTTTAAGTGGGGAATAAACCGAATAACAGGGTACTTTGTAAAACTGGGGTCTCATACTCAATTTGCCCAAGGACTGGGGTCAAGCCTGCCCTTTTCTAATGCCAATTCATGATATGACAAAGATATGACAGGTTTTGACAACATCCATACAGTGCATGAACAATCTTGTGATGCCGTTAAGGCAACCGAACATCCTACGAATAAGCTATTTCCTTTGGGTAACAGTTGGCATTTTTTTTTTTTTAAAATCACTTCATCTCATTTTTGTTCGGTGTGGTGCAATGGCTGTATATGAAAAGAACAATGCTACAATGATGATTCTATGATACAACGAGAGAATAAATACCTCAAATGTAGCATGATTGTACTACGGTTCTGCAGGACAGCCAGCTTGTATCCATACAAAGCGGAGGAGGAATTGTGAGCGTCTGCGCGTGGTTATGGTCTAAGTACAGATGGCCCCATAGTCCTGTGCAAAGCCTTGGGTTTGAGTTTGAGGCCCATGTTATAAAAAAGGGTGTCTGAAACTGCCTCGAATGACAGATCTAGCAAGTATCAGTTACATAAAGAAACTTCTAAGTAGCTTCTACTATGCACAACTACTAGTAGTAGATATACTTAGAATATGAGAAAATATGAATCGCTACAAAATATGTATGTCACAAGGAGGAAAAAGTTTTCCTGGCACTTGATTTTTTTTTTTTTTAATTTTTATTTTCATTTTCCCTCATTCTAACACTGACTCTTGAGAAACAACTGTAAATAATTCACTTGAAAAAACTTTAAAAGGGGGAGGAGGAGACGCACGCTGTCCTTGAAGACAAATCCATCCACTTGTGTTGAAAAGCTTACAATTAAATTTCCAAACAAAACAAAAACTAAGTATTATAGTTTGATACTTTTACTCATTTACTGAAATTACTAACAGTGGAGGGCCATCCAAAAAACAACAAACCTGCTCTTTTGTTATAGCACTAACGTTTTCATGCGCACGACATACTTAATGAAGTGAAATGGCTGACAATGAAAAATAAGCTAGCTTGGGTTGCCTCGTTTCTACAGTAAATTTAAAGTAAAATACTGGAAGAAAGCCACTTTTGAGAATGGATTTCAACTATTTTCAGTGGCACCTGAGTTTTTCTGCAAAACAGGATGAATCTACTGGTATGATATTGTTCAAATAATTTAAGGACTATTTTGTTTCTTCTGTAATTATTAGTAGAACAACTACAAAAAAAACTATACAAACAATTTAACAGATACTTCTGTAATGGCAAATAATCTGTACTGAATACAGTGTTCATAATACTGGTAGACACATATTTTCTTACAAATACTTGACCTTGGCAAGAAACTGAAATCTGCAAGTACCCATATTTGAGTCTGATGTTTACTGGGTCGGTCTGATATTGATCTCTATAAGAAATATACACAATCAGGAAAAGGAAAAAAAAAAAAAAAAAAAAAAAGGCGGAAGACCTATAAACAAAAAAGGGCCTTCATTGGAATAGGTGTCCTTGCTAATGTCATATCTGAAAAATGCCCCGTACTTTTGCCATTATATTCTATTCCGAGAATTACATTCACGCTGCATTTCGTTTGTAACATGCTACCCTTAGCGGTTTCTGGAGAAGGCACAGTAGCTCGAATAAGGCAGGTTTGCAGTGAAGTGGAATAGGCCAAAGACGGCTCCCCTGTAGTGGTTCCAGCAATGCCACTGGCCCACGAGCATCACATGCACTCAAACTCGTCAATGCGCTGCTTGGTGTTCCCCGACCGGATCTGCCGCAAGGTCTTGTACTTGTCCCGACCAGCTCGCACGTTCTCCGCGTGGATGATGTCGTTCTGCGTCTTCTTGCTTTCGTCACGGGCGTTAGCCAGCTCTGAACTGAGGGCCTGAAGGGGGGCAAGTGATGCAAAGAACATTTAAGGCAAAATACTTTGCTACTCACAATGTCATGGTCATTCAATTGACACCGATCACCAACCCGCTCCATTTAAAAAAAAAAAAAAAAAAAGTGTTAGCAGGTCATAACACTGACCAGCAGGTGCTTCTGTACACGCTCGTTCTTCTCCGCCTCGGTCATGCGCTCCTCCTCACTGCGGTCCTTGTAGGCAGCAGCAGACGTGAGCTCGGCGCTGGCCTCGGCACTGCTCTCGTCATTCTCATCATGCTCGTTCTCGGCGTGCACCGGCTCCTGCATGTGAGCAGACAGCACCTTGTTCTTCAGCTCGTCCTTGGTCTTCTCCAGGTCCTCCTGAACTGTGGTTGCCTGCCAAAACCCAAAAAGGAACATGATCTGTGACCATGACACTTCAGCTGCAAATATGAATAAATAGTATTGTTTTGAAACACCATCTCTCAAAAGCAATCTGTAATACATTTACATTACATTTATTCATTTAGCAGATGCTTTTCTCCAAAGCAACGTACATCTCAACGAAAATACAATTTGTGCATTACATTAAGAGAAAGACTTAGCGGCAGACGTGACTTAAGTAAACTTAGTTTGTTACTTTCCACTTGATGCACCGATGTTCATCGCTCAAGTAGGTGCATAAAACACAGGATAGATGAATTCTGATAACTTTCCTACAAATTTTCTTTTTTTTTTTTTTTTTTTAAATAAGGTACACAAACATTTACATACAATCCAGGAGTAGCGGCTGTGTGAAGGGTTATTTGGGGATGATCGTGAAGGTAAGGTGCATGAACATTTACACCATACATGAGCTGGAGAGATCTTGGGCGAAGTGGGTCCGGAAAATGTGAGTTTTCAGACCCTTCTTGAATGTAGACAGAGTTTCTGCAGTTCTGACTGGGAGGGGAAGGTCATTCCACCACAACGGAGCCAGAACCAAGAACCTCCGGCGTAATAATAAAATCTAAAACTGATTTTGCCCCTTTTACATTTACCTGCTGACACATTTCGCTAAAATGACTTACAATATAAAGCTACCTACAGCTACTTTCCCATTTATACAGCGGGTTAACTTTACTGGAGAAATTTAGGGTAAGTTCCTTGCTCAAGGGTATTATGCGGAGAAGTGATTCAAACTTGTGACCTCTGGGTCCAAAGGCAACACTTCTAACCTCTATGTTGCCAGCTGCCCCTTTTAACACACAGTTTCAAAAACCCCGATATAGATAGCAGCTGTACAGAAATATGCCAGTGAGTGCTTGGAAACTTGTGATTTTGAAGAAGAAGAAGAAAAAAAAAAAAATCTTTAACACACAAAGAAAATTTCAGAAAACATTTCTGTTGGCTCATACAAGCCCCCAACAGCAGAGGGGGGAGTGAACACACTTTCCAAAAACTTAACTGTACTGTCTGAGTAGCACCTCTTACTGTCAATGCTCATATAAAGTACAATAAGTGAAAGTTAGTGAACGCTACAGAGATTCTCATTCTTGAAGAAAATATTAAAATAAACTTATGAAATCAAAATGTTAAATCTTGTTTTTATAAAAATAATTTATTTTTTATACTTTACTATACACTTAACTCTACTGACCTACTTGGTTTAACCAGTGCAGCTTGAGGTTAAATTATTTTCACTTGTGTTTCTACGACACACAATGCCCTGCAATTGGTCATTACACGCCTATTATGTCAGACGAGAAATGCCGATTCTCATTAAATAACCATTTTGTGGGAACATTAAGGGACACAAGAGGTTCCCATTTTTAAGGCAGCAAAGTATAATAAATATAGTTACAATTTTGCACCGATACGTCAATATTTTCTACATTACATTGTTTTCTTCACTTATCTATTTTGTAAAAATTTGTCTGCTGTGGAACAAAAGCAACCCACATTTAGACACTCAGCTAACAAATCACCGGATTAATTCATCTCCATCTGCAATTTCTACTCATCATGTGTCATGTCCCTTAGCGTCAGGTCTTCAGTAACAAGATGAACACTTCCAGTGTTTATGGGATGAATCAATCAACAGCTGGGATTGAGGCGGAGTCTGTGGAAATGATGCACTGAAAGGATTTTTTTTATTTACTATAAACTGAGATTCATACAAAACCTAATAGTACATAAATCATAATGTCTATGCGGAGTGTTTATTGATTGTGACTTAATGTGTAAATTGACGCAAGATTTACAAACAAAGCCAGTTACGACAGGAGTTCTGGTCCAAATTATAAAATGAGGAACTGGCATGCTGTCAAAACTGCACAAATAAGAAAATCATTCCGTTCCTATACCATCCATCCATTGTCAACAACTGCTTGAACCCCAACCACAGCTTGAACCCCAGACCCGCTACACAGCGGGCACTACCACGCCACCCCATAGCAGAATTAACAAATTCATTCCATAAATCCCAGCATTCCACAGATGTTAACCCCAGAAAGTACAATGCCAGAGCACATGGGAATTTCCATTTGCATTCTATTCCCACTGATGCTAAAATATGGAAAATAATCGTAGTGGAGGAATCCAACTTCCTACCAGATAAACAGGATTTCCCCATGCCTGAAAGCAATGCTGCAACACCCTCACCCAATGAGTCAGAGCCCATGATGGCTCTAAAGACCTCCTGGGAGGATCAGATGATGAAGGTCCTGCAAATTTGCTGAGAGCTTCTGAAGAAATCCAACTTATATGCACCTTATCCCCCTTTCTTTAATACCCTGCATTCAAAGCTGTATTTTGCCTGCTTTACCAGAAAACCATACTGAAACTTTCCAGTCTAGATTGAGAAGTAGAGGACCTGTACATGAAGATGGTATGGGGACTCTAGTGTTCTTGTTCATGTTAATCTTAGAGCAACACAGACTGTGACATCACCCTAGATTATACAAGCCTTACAGTATGGTTATACATTGGCTTACATTCTGTATTTAGCTAATGCTTTGCTCGAAAACAAGTTGCCATGTTACTCCTGCATGTTGAGCTACTTACAATGATCTACCTATTTATACAGCTGAAGAATATTTTTTTTACAGAAGCAATTCATACTAGAGCAGGAGCATGGATTCAAACCCCAGTTTTTTTACCTGCAAGGCACTGGGGAACCACTCTACCTGTACCTGCTGCTCCAAATGAATACAACATGTAGTCACTGGAACAGTTAGATCGCACTTCTTGTCCTCGACATGGGGTGTTACTCAATGTTCAGTCCTAGACCCCATTCTTTTGCTGAGTTATTTACATTTACTTGGCAACCTAATCAGGAGTCACAGTATTGAGTTTCACTACTAACAATACACAGATTTATAATGTAGGAACAAAAAATCTGACCAGGATAAAATTTAACCATTAGCTTGGAGGAATGGTTGATCATTTTCTTTAAGTCAATGGTGACAAAACCAAATCTTACTTGCACACCACAGCAGCTACGCAGCTGGCCTATAATGTCACCAACCTGCTAGAAATGTAGATTTACCTCAGGGTCAGTCCAGAATAATTATGGATTAAGGAAGAAACTAAGGGTTAATTTTTACAACTACAGATTGAAGATCTTAAATGAGCAATACTCTAAGAGTTTTTTTTTTTAAAAAAAAAAATAAATAAATAAATGTTTTGCTGCTGTTTATTCGGCAATCGCCAAAGATTGAGAAAGAGTTGAAAATGACGAATTGCTTACAACAAGGTTTGCGATCCATGTCTTGCTGCGCTGGCTTCCTTTTGCTTTCAAGGCCACTTTTATAAATTTTACAGGCATTTTAAAACCGAAAGTGACAGTCCTTTGCATCTTAACAAGGTTGCCAATCATCCAATCATATAATGTTTGCAGTTTTGCCAACTAGTATACACTGGACTGATTTTTTTTGGAACAGTCTCTGAGATCAAACCCATTCTGCAACAACTACACATGCTTTAAACTTGATTTTAAAACATTTAGGACTTTATTCTGCAATGCATTACAAGCAAAAGTCTTCAGATGGAATACATTTTTCTTTTTTTGCTGTATTTGACATTTTCTTTCAATCCCTTTCAGGTAGCATTTACATAACGCAATCTAAAAATGTCTATGTTCAGTTGCAAAAGAGGAGGGGGGAGGAAAAAAAAAAAAACTAACATTCTGAAGAAGCAGCTCAATCTGTTCTTACCTTCTGCTGCCACTCCAAGGCCTCCTCTTCCTTTTTCTTCTTGGCATCCTCCAGGAGGGAGATCTTGGAGGTCAGCTCAGCCAGTTCAGTGGCCTTATTGAAATAAAGACACTTTCTTGAAAGAACTGAGATAATGTCATATTTGGACTGAAGACAACACAGTTACTTGCTAACATTTTTTGATAGCACAGTTAAAACTATGATATTTGCATTATTATCTGTATGCATTTATACTTTGTCTCTCTGCAGTTCGATATTTCTCTAAAATAGAATCAGTGACATTTTTTCAAGTGCAAACAGCAGGACCCCTGTGCCCAGTCACGCGGCTTCCTTTACAATGATGTGAGCTGCTTTTCATTCAGATGCCAAAACTGTAAATGACTCTGAAGATGATGCGGCTGGACCACAGACAAGGACACTGAGCTGTCCCATCACACATGCACGCACCAGGTGCTCCTGGTTCTTCATCTGGTTCTCAGACTGCTGCAGCAGAGCCAGCCTGGCCTCCTCTGCCATTCGCCGCTCCTTCTCCAGCCGCTCTGCCTCCTCCTGGGCCCGCTTGCGCTCCTGCTCCAGCTCCAGGGCCCGCTTCGTCTGCTCCTCAAGTTCTGCACACACCCATCAGACAGCATTCTAGACTATATCCTTCTGTTTTAGGTTTCTCTGAGCAAATGCACAAATGTAGTAATTGGCTCAGATCAGGGATGACACAGATGGGCCAGACAGACAATTACTGAGCTCCTGGACCAGAATTTTATAAACAAGAAGTAAAAGTGCAAATAGGCAGAAAGAGGGATGCTGTGGACTGTTGTCAAGAAGACTAAGTTTGTGGGATTTGCGTGCATTTCGATAAAACATTCCAATTTGTTTAGTTAACTGCTCAGGGAGTGTGACAGCTCCTACCCTGTGTTTTGTTTTTTTTTTTTTTTTTTTTTTATAAAAAACCCACATTCCACAAATGTTCAACATCAAGGGGAACCAGCAAAAAAACCAGAAGGCCTGGAAGGCTGCATCAGTAGGCATCTCGAGGTCATTACTGGCATTGTTACATTATACTTCGGAAAGTATTACTTGACGGGCCGCGCCTGACCTTGCTGCGCTTTTTTCGTCTGCTCCTCGATGTTCCGCAGCCTCTCCATGAGCTCCTCTTTCTCCTTCTCAATCTTCTCCTTCTCCTTCTCGGCCATCTCGCGCTTCTTCTTCTCATTCTCCAGCAGTGCCCTGTTGGAAGGAAACAATCCAGAAATAAATTAACACAGAAATAAATTAAACACAGCGACAACTTCCTGCCATTGTCTGGCCCCATCAGAAAACAACAAGCCTGAGCTACACGAGTCTCACTTTGCCTTAGTACCAAATAAAGTTCAGAGGAATGTGAGCTAGGGGAATCCACCCATAAAATTTTATAGGGGTTGCTCACCAACAACTTTTCACAACTAATGTTTAAATGTACACCGTGCTATAATTCTTTGGACTAGGAAAAAGGTACGCCACACAATATGCAATTTCTCCCCAAAATGCTATAGCTGTAGTGCCGTTTTACACTCAGGTATAAAGAGTTAGTAAATAACTAGTCAGTAGTTACTAAGAGTAACTATTTACTATCTGCATTTGGCAACTAAGCAGATGTGTTTTTTCGCAACTTACAAGTATTTACCCCATTTATACTACAGCAGGAGGTAGGACACGCAGCCTGGGTCCAGAAGCAGAAGCTCTAATGACTACAGAGCCAGCTGCCCTTGCTGACACCTACAATCTTACCATCATGTAACTGTAGTTTTGTATATTATGTCACTTTATTATTTAATCATTTATACAATTGGGTAACTCACTAGAGTAAACCCAGGTAACTCATTTGACCAAAATTTGATCAATCTGTACAACAGTAAGAGAAAGGATTCAAGCCCAGATCTTTTGGGTTAAAGTAGCAGCTCTAAGTACTACTCCACCTGCTGCCCCAAGAAATTCAAAGACACAAGCAGCTGCCACAGTGTGTGACACAGAGGGTACAGACAGCCATGTGCTGACCTCTCCATTTTCTTGTGGTTCTTTTCCTCACGGGCCTGGGCCTTCATCTGCTGCACTTCGATGGTGTCCGGCTTGCGGCGCCGCATGTACAGCTCATGGTTGCCCATGCACAGCGCAAGGATGCGCTTGTTGATGCGGAGGCGTGGAGCGTAGAACACAAAGTCCTGAAACACACAGACACTCCCACATGAATCGTGGGTCTCCTGGAGTCACATCAGGGCATTTTTACACAAAAATTTACCAGCTACAAATATTTACTAAAACCATTATTCTGAAACTCTAAAAGTGATTTATAAATGTATATAATGACATAAAAATAAAATACATAATTTTTTGCAATTTAATTTTTATCAAAGTTCACGACTAAAGAGACCTCCATATTAAATTTTCACCCCAAACAGGACAAGATAAAAATGTTACTAACCGGTGCTTTCTTGTCAATTGGCTTGATAACAAATTTCTTGTCGTTGAAGGAGATGTTTCGGATCTCACTCCACGGGAACCCAATTGTTGGCGTCATCCTATTGAGACCAATAATGATCAGTGTGATTTTGGCTCCAGACAGTATGACAAAGTCAAATGTTCAATTTTTTTTAAACTTAAAATTGTGATCTTTTACTTCCATGATTTTCTTTCCTCGCCTGCAGAATTCTAAAAGCGAATCACTGCTTATTTACAGAACTCCGCAAATGTTCATACAGACACTAGACACTATCCAATTATGGTGCCCACACATGGCAGGCGGATGAGGAGAGCAGGGAGTGTGACTGATCACTCCAGCTTACTTGTCCTCCTGCTTGTAAATGTTGAGTCCAAGAGCATCCACTCCCAGCCACAGTTCTGAGCCTTTCTTGTTCTTGATGCTGAAGTAATTCACACCATACATCTCGAGGTCTTGGGCAATCTTCAAGTACTCCATCATGGAATCCTCCCTAAGGATAAGGACAGAGAAAGGAAGGGAGAGAGAAAAAAAAAAAAAAAAAAAAAATTGTCGCAGTGAAGGAACATCTAGGCAGCATGATGCCTTCTTCCATTAGGGACTTTTGCTGTGAGGGAAACGTTATCAAACAAATTCACGAATGTTATAATCAAAAACAGCTATACCATATATACTCCAATATATATACTGGAAACAATGACCGTAGATCATGCTGTTGATAAGACAATGAACTGGATTAAAGCTATGATTTTTATCTTGCACTTACTGTTATATATATTAGCTCCTCAGTTCATGAACTCAATTATGACCAAAAGTCTGTTTGTAACAAGTTGTTTATAAACCCAAAGTCACTTTTACTACTATGTCATCAATGAAACCTTACAGATGCTCCTCAATTTATCTCCAGGTTGGGTTCTGTAGGGGACTTGGATAAAGCTATAATAAATAAATACTATTTTCATATTTTATTATCACTGACATACTTACTGATCAAAATGACAAGTCAAAATCAATAAAAATACAGTCTCTCCACAAACTCCTACTAGGTGCTCACTGATGACTGGTCTATTTCAAACAAGTACAATGTTCATCATACTGCTATTGATCATAAACATTCAGGCACACCAGACAAGAACCATACTCCTATTCTGTTTGGGTGTGCTTTACTGACATTTATTGGCTGGATGGACAAATACAGGCTGTGTTTGCTCCACGGAACAAATTTCAGAAAAAAAGTGAAGAAAATATGTCAACTATAAAAATTTATTTCAATTTACCATTGAAAAATGTGTCATCTGAGGAGCCAATGCTCCTTCTGTGCATCTCTCAATTTGTACTGTAGGTTAAACATTGAGGCAACATGTTGTTTGACCCTAATTGTATGCCAGTAAAACTACAACCAGCCTTCTTATACAAGCAAGCACTGAGAAATGCTTGTGACACAGATGTGATAAAACAGCTTATGGGTTCTATGCCGAGGAGCTGAGAAGTGTGTGCCTCAACCAACAGGATCAGCAACTGTGGGCATGAGTACCATTCTTAGCTTCCATGGAGTATAGCTCTACTTTATTAACATTCTAGTCTTTCACCACATTAGAATGCCCAGGAAGGGCAGACATCTGTATTTGGACTTCTACACGTTATTTCCCTACCCTCCTTTGCACTGGGATTTTTTGTTTTCCTTGCCTCAGCTGTTTTATCCTAAAAGCCAACTACAGCACTCTGTACTGTATCTTCCCCTGCAGTTTTCAGTGCTGCGTGTCACCTTGGTGAGAAAGCTGCTCTATAAAAATAACCTGAATTGAATTGATGACTGAGAGAGACAAGTATCTAAAACAGAGGTGAGAAGTGATTAAGTAATGTGAGACACAGGTGTGAAGGAGTGGGAGATGACACTGTAAGATGGCGATGTGAAGGAGTGGACACAGTGTGGGAAACAATATCAACAGAATCAGAATTCCAAGTGTTTTGTCACACAAAGAGCCAAATGTGTCTGTATGACTTACCTGAGCATCCCCTTGTGCTCCTCATGCCACACCTGGATCCTCTCTTCCCACTGCTCCTTGGTGAACTTGTGCTGCTCCAAGACTCTTAAGTGAACATTACATTATTAGATATGAAAAGAAAATAAAATAAATGATACTATGTATAACTAATAAAACTGCCATTGTGGTTTTTCCCTTGCAAGAGGACTGCACTTAACTTGCAAAAATATACTACAATTTCCACTGGGTGTTTTACTCATTCGAGGGAAACTGAGGAGTAAAGACCAGAAAAGGGCTGCTGGACCTTCTGGATCATAATGTTAATGTCACAGAGAAAATATAAGAGCAACATATCTTTTATTTTCAAAACTACTGCAAAATGTATAGTGAAAATATACCTTTGGGGAAGTATCTTTTCATTGGACAGGTATCCAGGCATGTGGGTTTCCTTGTTGTAGTCCCCGTACTTGGCTTGCACAGCGTAGGAGGCCAGCAGCACGGCAGTCTCGGGGGGACAGTAGATGTCATCATTGAGGATCCCCTCCTTCACCTGCAGGAAAAAAAGCCTCTGCGTGGCCTCCTGGATCAGCTCTTCAGACACGTCTTCGGGGTAGAACTTGGCTCGGAACTTGAAGAGAAGGGGGCTCTCCTTGCGTACATCCTGGGCCGTCACCTGAAGACCCACAAAGAACATTGTCACCTTTGGGTGTGGTGCTAGAAAGGAGTACCTTGGTATGACTTCCTCAAGTCTTAAGTGACATCTATTATTTGGACTAAGTTGCAACTGACTATTTAAACTGGGAAAGGGCAGCAGGTAACTGATAATGGCAAAATATTGCAAGAGTACAGTTCAGTCATACAGGAGCAGATGACTAGATATTGGAATGATCAGACAGTTCAGAACATTATTTTATTACTGCATTTTGCAGAATTTTCAACTGGTTGGTAAATGAGCAAAAAAAAAAAAAAAATTTTCAGGCCTTCGGCTATCAATACAAACATTATCTGGAAATGGAGAACTGGAATAAATTAGCATATTCTTTGCATCAACCTCCTCCCTCTCATTAATATTATCAGATTTTTTTCCCCCCATAGTATCACCATATTACGCAAAATTAATTACAATTTGTTTGGGGGGAAAAAACATTACTTCAAGCATAAAACTAAATACATAAAACACAAACCATAATTTAAAAAAACGGTTGAAACATTTTATTTATAGCATCCTTAATAAGTGAAAATCACAACATTTTTAAAATAATGTATGATACATCGGAAGAATCAGTCATTCACATGCACAGACCTCTCTCTGATCTACTAGTCCAGTCATCGGAGGATGAACTTTGTGTCTCCTAGGCAACATGATGCTGTATAATGTGAAAATAAAACACTCCAAAAATGTGTTTACTAAGCAACTAAACTTTAACAAAGGAAACGGGCCATTTCCAGGCGCTGGAATTCCTTGTTCTTTCCCACCATTCATGAGAGAAATTTGAGAAATTCATTACCTTTTTGTTGAGTTTGAGCCAAGTGGAGAAGCCTTTGGTGTCCTGGTACTGCAGCCCAAAAAACCAAATCTCTCGAAGTCCGATCGTTTTCACCACCTACAGGAGTGCAAGTTAAAGACTGTCCCTCAGTCCCTCCCAAAACCTTTAACCACACATCTGGGTTTCATTTCAGAGTTAGACACATTCATACTAACATATTTTCCACAGAAGCTTGCAACTTATTTAATAGAAAATGACTGGCATGCAGTCCTTATTCCTGAAATTTAAGAGCAGAAATTATACAATTTGAATGTACACGGAGGAATAAAATGTACTTCTACAAACCACTGTCATTATCATCATCATAATCTTTGTGATCTATCAAACTTCAAAAAGTTGGCAGGAAACTAGCTGAATGTTGCTTTAACAGCAAACTGTCTCAAATTACTAGATTATAGACTCCAGGTGCATCTATGCATTCATATACAGAAAATGCATAATTTATTTCCACAACAAAAACACAGCTGGGCTGGAATATACTTGTTATGTGTATAAAAATTAACATGAACAACTATTACTATTTGAGCAACTGGTAATATAACTTTGTTCCTTCAGCTACCTTCAACCTAGACATAAGTTCCTCGAGTAATGCATAGTTCTCAACCATAACACTCAAACAAGCTACTGTAAAATCATCTCATCACAGATGAGTGTGTCCCTTTGCAACTTTATAAGTCAAAGTTCATTATTTGTCTAACCCAAGGGCTGAATGAATTAGATTTTCAAATTATTATTTATCTTCATCTCTAATTGCCTTGGGTCCAGCAACTTCTGTTTTAACTGGCGTCCCATATTTTCTCCCTTGTTATTATGTCTAAATCTATGCCCTAATTCCATGTCCTTCGGTCATTAGTCTTTGTGGTTTGTCAATTATAGGTCTGAATGGATCCTCAGACATGTGATGTATTATCCCCGCATTGCTGGATACACTTTCAAAAAGACTGCCCCTAAACAGAGCCCTTCAGTTCAAACATAAAAAGTCTATTTCTGTTCATTATTTTAATTCCTATTTTCTAAATACTAATACCGCTGACAAGTTCTGCAATCACTGGTACACAGAAGCTTGCTACTTATTGAACACAAAATGACTGGCATGCAGTCCAAATTCCTGAAATTTAAGAACAGAAATTGTACAGTTTGAATGTACATGGTGGAATAAAATAATTCTGTAAAGCATGCAAACATTTTAAATAGTTTTCAGAATGATTAGGACAGAAAGCTCTGTTGAATCACCGCATTTTTGCAAGCCGTTGGATCATTTTTAAACCAACCGAGCAGCCTCCTTTTAATAGGTTTCATGACGGTCATTAACGCAATTCTTATTTTGAGTAGCCGATGACTATTTGCCCTTGTGGTTAGACCTGCATTCTCTCTGGCATTGACTGCACCTTGAATTGAACGACATGAAATGATCATTATAAAGTAATGTCCCTGCCGGACATCGTTTGTACTGTATGTTATGTGTATGTTCCATTTGCATGCAAAGTCACTTAGTGTATGTAGCTCCCACTAATATCTGGTAGCTAAAATTTCCCTTGAAAGACTGTAGTTTATTAAATAAACACTGACTGGGCTATAAAAATACACAGGCATACTTCAAAACTGAATATTTCCCTCTATAATCTGAGCTTGTTTTTATATTAGCCTCCAGTTCAACCCCCCCCCAAATTGTTTTCCTTCTTTACCAAACCCCTCCCCCACCACTGTACACTACTAGACCTGCTAGATATGCTACAGTCATTAAAAAAAGGATTTTAAAGCCAGAATGTCAGACAGACTTGCAGCTATCGGATAATCACATTCTCTACGCCCTTATTTGATTAACAGTGCAGGTCTTTGGAGGACAGGAACTGGGCAAACGCCAGGCTTCTGTCGCATCTGCTTCACTCACGGCTCAGTTTAGCACTCAGTTTCATACAGTTTCACTGCCTCAACTTTTAAGCAATACAGTACTGTATAGACCATCCATATTGCTCTTACAACTACTTTGCTCCAATCCATAGAGGTCAGCACATTTTCCATAGGACTGAAATATCTCAGCCAAATCGAAAGTGTACTTTTGTGTTTGGGCAGCAGGTGGCATAGCAGTTAGAGCCACTACCATGCAAGTGAAGGACCCAGGTTGAAATCCCACCAGCAGTGGTAGTACTCTTTGAAAAAGATACAAGCATTAAATACACACAGTAAAAATTACCCAGCTGTACAAATGGGTAAATAACTAAGTATCTTAACATTAAGCTGCTACAAATTTCATTATGATTAATACTGTAAACAATTTGACTGCCCTGATGTTCCACTATCAGCTTGTTCACAGAGCATCTGGGGGTTGGCGAGTTCTTTGCATTCATGAGAAGACAATCTTATCTGACTATGGCAGGCAAGGCTGCCCAGACCCCGCAGGCCAAGAGTGATTCCTAGCATAGCAATGCACTGCAAAATTGCATGCAGCAACAAAACCGTTGCTTATTTTTTTTTTTAAAATAAAATAAATAAAAACACTGCTATTTTCCATAGCAACCCAACACAACGCCCTCTACTATGAAACCGTTTACTGACACGCATTATTTTATTAGTGTTATCTGATCTGCGGTCAGTTCAGATAAAACGGGGGGGAGATCCCCGTCAACCACCCCCGCGTCACTGTAGGTGGTGTTTGGACTCTAACAGGGAGGTGGGAACCAAGGAAACGCCTATTGTTTGCCTCCAAAAAACTTCCTCTGCCTTGCCGGCACCGACAGGGCCGTGTTAACCGATTCGGCCCACTTATAGCGTTGTGGAAATCCTAAACAGCTTCCAGTGCGGCAGCCAGAACATCTCTGTAAACAACCCTCGTGAGCATAATAGTGAGAGACAGATGAAGTGTTCTGCAGTAGTTTGGAGGAGTCTCGCCAACTGTGCTTACACTGACTATGTAAACAGTGCAAGCGGAGAGTTCCCCTTAGCTTGCTAGCAGAAGACGCTAAGCCCCCTTTAGCGTGTAGCGCAACACGTAGCTTAGTTTGCAACACTTATTTTTGGTGTGGACTGGACAGGACAGATCGATCCATTTCCCATTCAAAGAGGGGCAAAGAATGTAGTTTTCGGTATCTAATTATCTGACGTGAGGGAGAGATGGGATCTTTTTAACGATAAACATCATAAAAGTAGGAAAACAAACTGTGCTGACCTCTGCTAATTGCTAACCACTTGGTAATGCTCGCTACATAATTACACGTTCTGCACGGAAAACAAGGCTGTACAGCAGACAAAATTTCCGCTGCAAACATCTTCAATCCAGCATGATGACTCCTTTAAATGTTGTGCTCAATCTTCGAAGTAGTTTCTCCCCACCTTATGTAGGTAATGCATTCCAAAAAAACCCTTTGTAAGTTGAATGCTCACAAGTCAGAGACATAATTAGCATTAATTTCAACGGTGAAAATTTGTGTTCCTATGCCGCAAAACTAATGCCAAATTCTGCTAAAATATCAGCAAATCCCATAGAAAAGGCACACAATGACTTCAGTAGTTAACATTTGTCGTTATAGCACAAAACGTTCTCTTCGTAACTTTAAAGTACTTTTTTCCTGCCCACTGGTTTCGCTTCTTTGTTGCCATTACATACACTTACGCGATCACAAATGGAACATAGGCTCATGACACCTAGTGTTTATTAAACTTGGATAAAGGTGTTAGCTAAATACTAGTTAATCACTAATCATTACAACTCTCTTTGGAGAAACGCGTCTGTAAAATAAACTGTAAATGTCTTTCACCTCTCAGCTGCTGGGAAAGCAATACCGAAATTCAGTTCTCATAAGAAAAACGCAACAAAATGTCTCATGCTGAAGTAGGGCTATTAAATGAAACTCCTTGTAAAATTGAATTGTCATGAATCAAATGGGCGTACCGCAGGGTATAACTTTACACAGAAATCAAAAGTAGAATGAGAATATTACCATTATTCTGGTGTATAAAGCTACTGTGCACTTGAAATGTTAATACTTTTGTATTTTGCACTCAGAATAAACTTTGCTCACAAGATACACAGAGGTATTTTTTACACAGCTGTAATTTCCCATAATAATAAAAAAGGCAGGAAGATGACAGCGTATTCAAGAAGAGAAGACACGCCTGCCAAGGTGACTGGCATAACCCACACTGGAAAGTCCTTCCATTGAAGTTGCCGAAAACTCCCTGGCAATTTAACTTGTCAAAAGTGGGAGGAGAGAGCTGCTGAAAGAAAGCATCCCTGTCCAGGAACAAAGCGGACCTTTTATCGCTTCAGAAGCACGGGCACTTTGAGCTGCCAGGGGACGCTATGAGCAAGGTTTGGTCAGCCATCGACAAGCAGGAGGGGGAATTACAGACAGACTCGCCAACATGGGCAGGAGAAAGCTCCAAAAACAGCACCCCTCATTGTCTAGAGCTGGCCGTGCTCCCATTCCTCTTCCTGCTACTTTCCCTCTGCCTCTTTTTTCTGTTTGAAAAGGAGCTCAAAGCAGTTGTTCTCCGTTTTCTAGATGTTCCTTAACTAACTGCAAAAAACTACAGTAAACTGTATAAAGGCTACAAAGTCTCATTTAATATGGCTGCGCAAACTATGATGTTTACGGTGCTTTTCTGGAATGTTCCATTATGTAAGGTATTAAATGTTTTCATATGGTTTTCTGGATACTGTCTCAGTAGGCCAAATACAGACTAAGTGTTTTATAATACATGAAATCATTAACAAGCATATCATCAAAAGCCCATGTTAAATATTTAAACAGACCTATCCTGCACATATTTACATTTATTTAACGGATACTTCTCTCCAAAGAGACTTACAACGTACCTAACCTGTACAATAACCTCTGCAGTTGATACAGAATGCTGCTGCACGAGTTGTTTGACTTGCCAAAGCATTCCCACGTATTTCCTCCACTTGTTTCACTGCACTGGCTTCCTATAGCTGTCCTGATCAAATTTCACACCCTGGTTATTGCCTACGAATGCATCAATAGAACTGCTCCTAGTTATTTACAAGACTTGATCAATTGCTACACCCCAACCACACCACTTCACTCATCTACTTCTGCCTGATTGGTGCTCCTGCGCACAAAAGGTAAAGCGTGAAGGTTCTCAGTTCTGGCTCTGTTGCGGTGGAATGACACCTCCATCACTCAGAACTGCTGAAACTTTGTCTACATTCAAGAAGGGTCTGAAAACTCACCTTTTCCGGACTCACTTCGCCCAAGAACTCTCCAGCTCATGTATGGTGTAAATGTTCATGCACCGTAATTTTATGATCATGCCCAGATAAGCCTTTACACAGCCACTACTGCTGTATTGTATGTGAATGTTTGTGCATCACAGGGGGTGCGGTGGCGCAGTGGGTTGGACCAGGTCCTGCTCTCCAGTGGGTCTGGGGTTCAAGTCCCGCTTGGGGTGCCTTGCGACGGACTGGCGTCCCGTCCGGGGTGTGTCCCCTCCCCCTCCGGCCTTACGCCCTGTGTTGCTGAGTAGGCTCCGGTTCCCCGCGACCCCGTATGGGACAAGCAGTTCAGAAAATGTGTGTGTGTGTGTGTGTGTGTGCGCACATCTTTTTATATATATTTTAAAAAAAAAAAAAAAATTGTAGGAAGGTGATCAGGATTCGTCTATTCTGAGTTTTATGCATCTACTCGTGCAATGAATATCGGTGCATGAAGTGGAAAGAAAACCAGATTTACTTAAGAATTATATGTCTGCAACTATGTCTCTTTCTCCTGATATAATGCACAAAATATATTTTCTCAGATGTCGCTTTGGAGAAAAGCATCTACTAAATGAATAAATGTAAATGTACAATGTTAAGCTACCTACAACAACTCACTCATTAAGACATCAGGGTTTTTTTTTTTGGCACAGATGAAGGGTACAAACAGCAGGAGGTGGCATTCAAACCTGGGGCCTTTGAGTGCAGAGACAGCGGCTCTAACCACTCAGCTACCGTCTACAGATGTTTGAGGGGTCAGAAGCCAAGGATATCCAGCATCCAGACAGAAATAATCAAGTTCTCACCTGGTCAAAGAGCTGTTTGCCTGTTGTGTTGGGCTGGATGGCAAATTCCAGCTCTGCATCCATTGTGGTAACTCGCACACTGATCTATCAAAAAAAAAGAGGAAAAACATAATTAATTCCAGCACAAAGGAAGCATTGGCTACAATGGTCCCAGACCCAAAAACCCTGTGGCAGGGTTTGCAAAGTCTGTAACTGATGCAACAGAGTAATTAACATTTAACCCTGCAAAGTCTGAAAACATCTCCTCAGATAGGAACTCACTGCACTGCGTGTGGCAGTCTTGGGGGTCTTTGGGGGGGGGGCACAAAATGCAGAACTGGCAGACACAACAGTACTGGTTAGGTCCTACACCACGTTTATGATCAATCAATCCTCATAATGCAAAAAATATATAGAACAGGGTCATTTAATCTTTAACTGGTCACCTAAAAACACAATACTGGCCAATCCTTCCATTTTCAGTTATTGCTTAATACAATGAGGGTCGCAGTGACACGATAAATCAATCAAATGCACTTAAACCACTTGTTTCCAGGCATTTGATCTTACGTAATAAATTTAGAATTTTATCCGGGGATTGGCCTATCCCGCCTACTAACTCCTACATCTGAAAGCAGCCAACTGGGTGGGGCGTCGGGTTCGTGCCATTCTCAGTGCCTGGTATCAAGCACGGCAAATTTCTGGAAAGCAACAGGCAAAAATAAGAAGGACAGCAGATGCCTAAGCCTGCAGGCAGAGCAACTGAACAAACAATTGAAGCACAGAGGGGGAGAGGGGGGGAAAAAAAGGAAAAAAAAAAAAAATAATTTGTTCCCTATTTTAACATAATACCTTCCTGAGATTCACAGCAACGGAAATGCTAACCCATGGAATTCAAGAACCCCACAAACTCCACATCATCACCATCTTGACTTCTTTTTATACAAATTCAAGTAACATACCCTGCTTCTCGCACCATTGTTTCTTTTAAACTTTTGCAGACTGCAAAAGAAAAATGATGTTTCCAGACCATTGTATGTATTTTTTCCTCACCTTACTATTTTTCTGTAAGCCTATTTGTAACTTGCCTGGATGTGTGTGTGTGTTTGTGTTTTTTTTGGTTACTTATACTTAACTGTCATGAAGCAGAACTCCATGAAACACTATTGTTCAAATGTGTCTCCCCTGGGCAATTCTAAAACAACAGTTTGGCTAGAGCTGTGTCTACTGGGGAAAAAGAAATGCCACATAAAACTACATGTACCTTTTCGCCAAAGACACTTTTGTTAATGTTAAGCTACTTACACTTATTTACTCAATTGCACATCTAGATAACTGAGGGTGCCTTGCTAGAGGGTACTACAGGAGGAGACAGGATTCGAACCCGAGTCCTTTAGGTCCAAGGCAGAAGTGCTAAGCACTATGTCACCTGCTGCCAAAACACTTTTGAACATTAAGCATATGCACAAAAATGCCTCAGCAGTTACACTAAATCTTATTATTCTCATGTTTCCAAATCCAACTATTTATTACCGCTCCCCTGGAAAAAAGTTGCAAACCAGCATCCCAGAAAAAGCTACATGAATTTTATGAAAATCACGATCATTCCACAGCATTATGTTTAGAGAAAGGGTGGAACTGGGATTTAAATCACCACCATCAAATATGTGTACCGTTTACTGCTGGATTTTGTAAGAAGTGGATAATAATACTACTTCCCATAATTTGTGGAACTATATGAAGCTCAGAAATGGGTTCTGTAAACTACATAGCCCATTGTTCCACAATCACAACAGCACAAGGCTGAGAAGAGGCGACCGCAGTGCTTCCTGTCTTCAAGACGTGTGAACAGAGGCTGCCTCAACCGTTGAAGGTTGAACCCGAGACGAGCACCGAGTACATGCTTTCAGCTACACTGCTGCTATTCCAAACTTTCAAATGCGTGCACGGTCTGCTACCCTGCTTCGCAAAACCGGACATTCATGCGCAATACAGTGTTAAACACGTCAATACTTACAGACATTTGTGACGCTTTCACCACAGTTCTACACACTGTTTCATAAAGGTTCTTCTTCCGATACCTGCTCTCCAGAGAGTCATATGAAAGTGCTTGCGATTTTTATGAGGATTATTCTTAATTAAACCAGCCCCTGCTTGGGCCAAGCTAAATGGGCTTTTCTTCCATATAATCCAATGGGAACCTCTGGAAGTAAGTGCAGAGCATCAAGGTCAAAGACTGACCCGTTGTGTACCACGGAAATGTTACGCCGAAAAAAAAAGTGTCACTTTGTGACAAAAATCTACTCACCAAAAGTCTATTTTCAAACATGATTTGCCATTACAGACTAAATTTAGCAGCACTTTAAATTCTCAAAACCTGACTAGGGGATATTTTTCACTAAAGCATTAGGTGCTCAGTATTAGTCTGAAAAGCTGGATATTCAGATGGAAGACAAGCGCCATTTCTCATTAAACTAAGGTTTTACCAAATAATGTTTAAAACTGGAGAACTAAGATGGTATTAAGGGGCATTTCTAAAAGTGTAAGATGTTCCTAAGTTACTTAACAGAAACTGTTCTTAAAACCTCAACACTAAGATGGCTGACTTATGGGGTGTTTTTCATTAAACCGTAGAGCGCGCCTAAGTTTTCATTCTTAAAACTGGAATGTTGAGACGACCAAGGGGCGTATCTTATTGAAGCGCAAGACGCTAAGCGCTAATTCTTAAATCCTAATGATGGAGATGGCTGACTTAAGGGACGTTGCTCATTTAGCACGAGCGGCTGAAAGTGCAGGGGTTGCGGTGGGTGTCGGGCCTTCGCAGGCCTCTCTTGTTCTCCGTTTCAAAATGCGAATTGAGCAACCCCACTACAGGAAGTTACCACATCCTCTGCAAAGTAGGTCTTCGGGCACAAAGATGGCCGTCCGCCTCTCTCTGCAGGGGAGCCGCCTCCTCAGCGCTTTATCGCGCCAGAAAAGCACAATCGACTCGAGGCTCGAAAGTTTCATTGAGGAACCGCTGTACACTTCAATGACCTCCAGAACTAGAGTCGGCAACAAAGCACGGTCAAGTCAGCAACCATTATGCTGGTTCAGAACACTTTACAAAGTAGTTAAATGATTTATCGTATACTTCAGGCAGGAGCATTTCCTTTCGCTGACGTGTATTTGGTAGTACGAGGCACAGCGGTTAGAACGGTCGCCTTTGCACTAGAAAGTACACAGGTTTGAATCCTACCTCCTGCTGTGCTTCTGAGCAAGGTAGCTACTCTGAATTGATACTGTGAAAAAATTACCATGCTGTATAACACGAATCATTGCAAGCAGCCTCACATTTTATGTTGCTTTGAAGAAAAGCATCAGCTGAACAAATACTTGCATCACAACAGAGTAGCTCATTATTTATTCAGCTGATGCTTTTCTCCAAAGTGAGCGGTAATGTCAGTGTTGTGCATCAACTGATGTACCACAATTTACCCTTTGGTACACTTAGGTAATTTTTACAATTATTTACCCATTTGTACTCCCGTAATTTTTACCCCATCAGTTCAATGTATCTACACCAAGGGTACCACATCAGGGGCACGGACTCAAAAGCGTTTCCATGGATTGCAAGTCACCAGCACATTTTTAAGAACTCAGCAAGTATAATTTATTCATTGTGACCATGAATATTAACATAATAATAATTGTTTAAGCTGCTTTCTCTGCAATGTATCCAAGTACATAATGAAGACCTTGGAGGGTCCCTGATGTCATATCCTGACTGACACACAGCTAGTCAAGGCGGGACAAGAGCAAGCATAGCTGCCAGAGGCCGGGGCTCCGTTCCACCACAATGCTCCACATTATTTCACAGCTGCGTGCCTGATTAGGACCGCACCCCTCCTTCCCCATGTCAGCGGTAGGCCCTTGCGGTCCAGGTCACTAGTCATGTTGCCACATCCGGTGGCAGCAGCAAGGTGGGACCAAGGGCAGTGGAGATAGGGGCTCGAAGGAGGCGTGCAAAAGAAACGGAGCTCAGTGTTTCACTGCTCCCTACTTCGCATTCAGCACTCACCTTTACTAGAAAATGTTTTTTTTTTTTTTCCCCCCTTAATGCATTTACCACTGTATTTGTATTATATTCTTCTTACGTTTCGTAAGTGGACAGTTATTTATACAGCTGCCACCATAACAGCATCGAAACTGTTTGAAAGCGTATATAAAGACACACAAAAAAAGTTCTGATCACATTTATTCCAACCTATAGTAACAGAGGCCAGGAAATTTTCAAAAATTAAGCAATGGAGTAGTTTAAAGAAATGGGCTGGATATTACCCAGCCCCATAACCTAGCTGTTGCCAGTTAAAGTCCCCCTCCCACCAGTGTTGTAACTGTGGACTTACCCTGAGTCACTCCGGTAAAATGCATTACAGAATCCTGTGTCAAGTACTGTTGAGTTACTTTGGGTAAAAGAGTTTACCAAGAAGCTTAATTATAATAAGTGTAAAACGTATCAAACTGTGCCTAAATATATTCTGCAGCATGCTGTATTTGTGATTTCTGCTAATGACAAACCCTTTTATTAAATTTATTTTTTCCCAAAATATGAAAGTGGCATAAGCCTTCTATCTTGAATTTCATACATATATAAACATAAAACAGCTATTATTTAGTATGGACTAACCTACTGTCTGCAATTATTTACCCATTTATATAGCTGGGTAAATCCTCCTTTATCAATTCAGGGCAAGTACCTTGGTCAAAGGCAGTAGAGCAGGAACAGGAATTCAAACATGGGTGCTTCCATTGCAACGTTATTGCTTCTAACCACTACACCACCTGCTGAACCTGTTTAGTACATGCACTCAGTTTTGAGGACAAAAAAAATGTTTACATAGTGATCTATATCATTTTGGAAAAAGTTTGCTTTTTAAAGCAAACTGTGTGCCTTACATTATTTATTTGGTAACAGTGTAGGTCACTGCAAGTACGGTCCCATTACACCAACACATGATTTGGTACCTTTCATTGCCTTATTTAGTAATCGACATCATTTAGTCTATGTCTCCATTTTCACAGTTGTTATTGGCTGCGACTCCCTTCCGGTGGACAGAGCCCTGCCGATCGGCGACGCACACACAGCAGCTCACATTAGCGGTCACCCCGACACGCATCTCTTTTTCCACTAGTGCCCCGAGTAGAAGCAGCAGGCGATGGGCTCTTGGCTCTCCGGGCCGCAGTTCAACAGTGACTTTTCCAGGTAAAAATAGTTCATCTCAGAAATGAAAAAGGGAACTAAGAGCAAGTAGTTCTGTCTAGCAAGGGTGGGTCTCCGAGGGCGGTCCGGCACACAGGGTGTTTTTCACAGCCTATTTTTAGCACAATAGCCGAAACAGAACAGCAGGGGAAAAAAAAAAAAAAAAAAAAAAAAGCTTACGCACAGTGCCCACCCCTCCTTTTACAGGCATTGCCTAAACTCGGCTGCAATAGAACAAACTGAACCCTTTAGGTGTCGGGTACAAGAGCTTAAGGGCCTTCCTGACCCGCAGGTCGCACCCGAACCGAACTGCGGGCACGTAATAACTTTGAGGACCAAACTTGTTCACGAAACACAACTTAGTGGCTCATAAAAACCCGGCATTACACGTGTAAGTCTTACATGAAAGTTTACTAATTTTATACTCTTCATTTCAGTCAAACGGGCTTTCCAGAAGTGATTTATCATACACTGATACGAGCCGAAGTCTAATGGAGAGTCCCTGTGTTTTTACCACTGTGGCCTGAGTGACTGCTGCCCATTACTGGAAAAAAAAAAAAATAATGCAGCCACAAGTTCAATCCATACTCAATTCACTTTATTCTGCAATATTTTGCTTAACTCCTATCTGTCCTATCTATTGATTTAGCAGATGCCTTTCTCCACTCTCACATACTGTGTTGGGTTTATACACTAAGCTGCTTAAAGTGGTTTACCCATTTATGCAGCTGGGAGACTTTTACTGGAGCAATTCAGGTGAAGTGCCTTGCTCAAAGGTACTAGAGTGGGGACGGGGATTCAAATGCGGTACCATCTGATGTCAAAGTGACTGCTTTAACCAGGAGCCACTCAACCTGCTGTTCCAATTAGACCTGTACAACCCAATAGTTATTATCCACAGTCAGACCCTTCTTTCGTTGCTGATCTACAGCATAGTGGTTAGAGCTGTTGCTTTTGGATCTGACAATCATAGGTTTGAGTCTCACATACTGGTGCAGCACCCTTGAGCAAAGGACTTACTCCAAATTGTTTTAGTAAAAATTACCGCGCTGCATAAATGGTAAATAACTATAGGTACCTTAACATAGCAAGTTGATTTAGAGGAGTGACAGCTAAATGAACAAATATAAATGTAACTTTAGATGGGTATAAAAATAGAAACTAATAGAGAACAACACACAAAGAGTTAAACCCTCTCAATACTCCTCTAGAATAAGATGGGTGCATATTTTTCATTGGTAAGTATGTTACTGTAAGTGAGAGGTACAAGTTCAAAACTGTCAAAAGCTAACAATTACCGTGACTTTCATTTCAAACATGAAATCAACAGCTGGCTGTCCAACTATTCCATTAGTTCTACATTTCAAAATTTTGTATTGTATACAACACCAACACAGAGAGCCTCGCATATGCATTTTTCATTTTGCATTGTGAAATGAAAAGGTAAAACTGTCACAATAAAGCTTATAAAATTTATTAAATGCTGACAAAGGGCTTAACCCATTGATGCAATGGGAGGTCAAAGAGCAAACCTTCTGAAAAAGTTTCTCACACACTGGAGAAAATGCCTGCAAAAAAGATCTCCTAAAGCCTTAAAAAGCAGGATATGTATACATTTCAGGCTCATATACATTTTTTCAGCGTGACTAATATCAGTCCAATGCATTTTTCAATGCAGTCAGCATGGTCATCTACAGATGGTGAGCAAAAGGAAATCTAAATAAAATGAATGATTTGCACATTACTCGACAAGTAGGGGGCCCGGGTCACAGCACCAGAAGATGAAAGACAGGAAGTCGACGTTCGCAGAGATCAGCAAACAGGGTTGGGGGAAAACAAGCATAGCTTTTTTATTTAAAAAAAAAAAAAAATGTAAGGTTAATACATTAGCAAATGGAGGGAAAGTTTAGCAACGATTTCATCAGAAATGGATCATCTGCATGATTTAAACATGGTGAAAAAAAAAATTTTGGGGGGGAGATTTAAGCAGCAACAATTTTCGTGCTGCTACAATGTTCTTGCAGAAAAACAAATGAATAAACACTTCAGAGCTCAGCAGAATTGAAATCTTTCTTCAGCTACACATGTGTAAAGGCAGAGTTCAAGGTTCAAAGGTGAGGATGCAAAGCTCTCACTAAACAAATACAATAAGAAAATTTCCTCTAACTGAAAACGTAGTAAACCACTTAACTGTAAATTGTTGTTCTCTTCAATTAAAAAGTACAAAATATTTTCAGATCCATAACTCAGCTGAACCACTAACTCTACGGTACTAAACAATTCTAAACACTTCTGCCTGAATCACAGCAGAAAGAGAGAAGTGAAAAATATTGAGTGTGTAACAAAAAAGTACAGTTTTAAAGGCAGCTAGTCCAGATTCACACACTTTTGAAGAGCAAACATCCCTCAGGACGAGCTTCTGGAAGAGGGAACTTTCCCTCCATTCCCACATTTTTACCCTCCATTCAGAGGAAAAGCCTTGGATAGTTCACATAATTTACCCTTTACACTGGCGACCACCTGCAGCTTAGTTTATTACAAATTGTTAATCTCTACTTTGCTGTGTATGCTTCTAGAGACATTTAATCCCCTGCTTACATACCACCGGCCTTTCCACATCACTTAGCTTTGTAAATAGTTTTTTCTCCCTGCCCTCCCTTTTTTCTGTTGCCTGGTACTTCAACGTACTAAACAGCAGTTTTTCTCTATTTGCTCGTGCTTTTCAGCACCGTCTTTGGTGGTCTTTGTCTCTTAAAGCCCCTACCGAGTTTTCCATTTCGTAACAGCGAACGAAACAAGGACAAGAAACATATTACTTTTGTTAAGAACAAGAAAAAACTTCATTTCCTGCTGTGCCTGCTATCATTTTAACGCAACAACAGGAAGAACAGGAATTTGTATCAGATAATTATCAACATTTTGTGAAAGCTGCCAGGTCTCCAAAAATAACAGTACTCCAAATTATTTTATTATGTTACTTAACAATTAGGGACGAAATATATTTCTCCACAAACACAGACAGCCTTTTTAATTTTCCATATCTCTCATTAGTTCTTGAATTGACCAACGATTATATTCTCAAGAAAAGCCACACAATAAACAATACAATAAAACCTGGCCAAAAGGTCCAAAGCAACACAGCACCAAATAAAAGTCAAGTGGACCAATTACTATTAAAAGAAATGACTCTGGGTTGATAACTTCAGGTACAAAATATTTAACAAAACCACAGACTGAAAAAAATTTCACTTTGTTTCCGATCCAACATAAACGGCAAAGTGTTTATGAGCACATCCAGGCGGAATGCTATATTTAGCAGCATTCCTCCTAATCTCATCTGCATAATAATTTCGTGCAGAGATTCTTAGCAAAGGAAGCACTCTGTGAAAGTGTTCGGGAAGGTTCCAGGGGCAGGAAACGGGCGAACGATCGCCTCACGTCCGTGAACGCGGCCCAAGAATGTAACGGTGCGAGAGAGAGCGGGCTCGCCCTCGGCCCGAGCCCAAGAGGATAAGCACCCGACGGGATTTGAGGCCGGCGGTATGGCCGGGAGTTGTGCTCGGGTTGGGCCCGTCGCCTGCGGGGTGGGAGGAGCGAGACCCGTAAAACGCCAAATAAGGTGCTGAGAGGCAGCGTCAGCTCTCCGGGAGCCAGGAAGGAGCTGCCTGGGAACTGACGCGCGGCGCTCGCAGCCCTTGAGTCATCGGCGGCAGTTCCTTGGGAAGCTGACACTGCGCCAAAAAGGAGTGGGTGGGACGGCGGGAGGGAGAAGGAGGAGGAGGAGGCGGCTAGCTAACTGCTCCTACTACCGTCCCAACATCACTGCTACTCTCATTAACTCATCTTCGTACAGTTCGCTGCCTTCTGGATAAATAAGATCAGATCTCCTGTCCGTCTCCATCTACCTCAGTCTGTCACCTGCAACCCAAACATGCAATGACACAAACAAATAGTGTTCACCTCAGCTCCCGCCTTCTGCGTTACAAACCACGTAATAAATTATATTTCTAATCACCCCCCCATCATTCAAACTGACGCCCATTAATTAAAAACTAGCAAATATTTACTAAAAATGGTCATTTTGTTAGCCCTGGTGAAATGTAATTTCAATTTGGAAACGGTGGAAACGGTCGAAAATGAGATATTTATGCGCCTGACAAAAGTTATGCGAAACGCAAAAATAAGCAGACACAGGGTGCATTAGTACAGACGAAAGCCGCGCGAGATATGAATGTAGAGCTCTTATGTGCTTCTGAGATTATATGATTTTTAAAGTAAAAAAAAAAAGGGGGGGGGGGGGTATTTTATTAGGTACACCCAAAACGGATCATCGCCACAGGAAGTGAACAAACGTGACTGCAAAACGTGCGGCAATAGCGGCTCATTTACGGTTTATTTCGCGCTTTTCAACCTTGATTCACTTATTGTTGTACCCGAAACACTGCATATTTAAATTTATGTTAATAAGAGTACTGCTTGTACTGAGATTTATTTGAACGCGTCACTCAAAAACTGGCTTTGCTTCTGTTTCGTCAGTTTTGTTCTGGAGTCCAGTTTGTGGGCTTGGGGTCGCAGTTTTGTCATTTTGTGATGTGTGTCCGGCGTAAAGGCGATAACCCTGCGGAAACGCCACAGATGCCAGTGTTTGTATAGAGCTCAACGGGGACTGAAAGCGTCGCCGCTGGCCGCGCGTTCGAGTCGGGCCCGAGGAATTGAGTGACAGGGCGCCGCCCAATCAGCGTCCGAGCGACCGCTGAAGGGCGGGAACGTTTTGTGCAGGAGCCAATCGGGTCGCGGATAACAACAGCACCCCTTTGTGGCACGTAGGTGGACAGGGAGTAACGGTTCGCAGCGCTCCAAACAAAGTGTCAGCATTTATTGACTATTTGTCGGGACTCGTTAAAAGTTGTCAATCAAAAGTGCAATGAACGCTTACTGCCGCACTTGTTTTTAGTCTTTTTTCCTCCTCTCAAATGACCTTCAAGCTTTGATGGAGCCGAAAAAAAAAAAAAAAAACACGCCCAAATTCGAAATTAGTCAGTTTCATCGATTGTGAAGTTCTTCTCTTGGTGGTAAAACCAAAGTTTTCTGGTCAATCAGCTCGTGGAACACGTGACCGTATTCCAGCTAGTAGGCGCAAAAGGAGAAAAAACAGCGAAGACTATTGTGCCCAAAAGTTTGCTACAAAATATTTGTGAAAGCTTCAACAGCAGTACTAGTCTTTAGTTAGTGCGCAGAACCTACATTTCGTTGACTACGACGAGTAACCTGTTGAGCATCACCACCACCAGGCTTCAGCGATCGTCCGTTACAAACGAAACGGAAGCGACACTAGACCAAGTTCAGGACAAAACAAAAGAGGATGAAATAACCAATGCGTGGTTTTACTCACAGTTTTCGGCATGTTTTCAGTCTTTCTTGCAAACCGAGCGATACTACGACGGAATCTTCAGCAAAAACTTTTTCCCACCATGAGACAGAAAGAAAGAAAGTGGCGCAGCAGAACGGGCCCAGAGCCGCTGGAGCGACAGATCGGCTCTCCTTTGCGGTACAGCTGTATTTTCTTCTCAACTGCCTTCCTTCGCTTTGAAAGCCCCCGGTTTGTGACCGTGTGCTTCACAGGCGCTCTGCGACTCGCCTCGTTTCCTGCTAACGGAACTCCCAGTAAAACCACACCCAGCGAACGCGCGCACTCGCGCGCGCTCTTTCGCGCAAGCGCCGCCTGTTCTCCCGGCTCGCCTGGTCCAGCAACGACCCCCCCCCTTTCCCATACAGCCCTAATTGCCCCGTTCCCCCATTTCCCATATTTCCCCAAGTGCCCCCCCTACTTCCCGTACTCCCCAAACAGCCCCGTTACCGCATTACCTCATCACCCATACCCCCCCTTCACGCTCCCCCTTGTTACCCCATTACCCAAACTCCCCCCGCTCCCCTCCATTACCCAAATAGCCCCCACTCCCCCATTACCCATACTTACTTGCCCCCCCACTCCCCTTGTTACCCCATTACCCATATGCCCCCCAGCCACCGTTACCACCATTACCCATACCTGCCCCCCCGGCTCCCCTTGTTACCCCATTACCCCAAGTTTCAAGTTTATTGTCATAGGTACAAGTACCATGTACAAGTGTCCTGAAATTCTTTTCTTGAATGCTTCTCCACAGACTATGGACAAAGACAATAGAAATACTGCACAAAACAAAACAATGACAATGACAGTAAGTAGTGCAACAGCAATAGCAATAAATAATGGTAACAGTAGTAACAATAATGCCAGTTGACAGCCAGAGAACTCAGAATGAGAGAAAGAGAATGAAAATGCTTAAAGTCGCAGTGTAATTTACCAATGTGCTTGGGAGGAGCAGTCCAACTCTAGTTACTGAAGGTGGCACATTGGTTAGTGTTGTATAGTCTTACACCAGTGGGGTAAAAGCTGTTCCTGTACCTTGCAGTGCGGGTTCGAATAGACCTGAGCCGCTTTTGCAGATGACAGGGAAGAGAAAAGTGCCCTTGCCGGGTGACTATGATCTCTCATGATGCGCATCGTCTTTCTTAGGCAGCGTGTGGCGTAGATGTCCTGGACTGCTGGTAGCTGTGTGCCGATGATTCCCTGAGCCGTTTTGACCACCCTCTGTAGGGCTTTTTTGTCCTGTATGGAGCAGCTGTCACCCCAGGATGTAGTACACCCTGTGAGGACGGACTCCACAGCACAGCACACCTGTAGAAAGTGGCGAGGACTGTAATGGACATCCGGGCTTTCTTCAGACGCCTGAGGAAGTGGAGGCGTCGATGGGCCTTTTTAATGCTCGATGCTGTGCGCTCAGTCCATGTGAGTTTGGCAGTGAGGGTGACTCCTAGGAATCTGAAGCTGTTGACCCTCTCTACAATGTCCCCTCCTATGTAGATGGGTGCATAAATTGTATCCTGTTTCCTGAAGTCAATCACCAACTCCTTAGTTTTACTGACATTGAGAGACAGGTTGTTGTCCTGGCACCACTCTGCCGAGAGCCTCACCTCCTCTCTGTAGGCCGTCTCATCGTTGATCGTGATCAGACCCACAATGGTGGAATCGTCAGCAAACTTTACGATGGTGTTGGAGCTGTGACTGGCCACACAGTCATGTGTGAACAAGGAGTACAGCACCGGGCTCAGGACGCTTCCCTGTGGAGTGCCAGTGTTGAGGATCAGTGGGGAGGAGGTATTACTGCCAATCCACACATGCTGGGGTCTGTTGGTGAGGAATCCCCATTACCCACACTTGCACCCCGCTCCCTTTGTTACCCCATTACCCATATGCCCCTCGTTCCTCCTGTTACCCCACTACCTATGCCCCCTGAACTGCCCCAGCTCCCCCTTTACTTCCAGTGACCACAGATGTCTATATAAAAGCTGAATGGTGACATGTACGACCCAGTAAAAGCCCGTATACCCCTGTCTCCTCTATGTCACCATGCTGAAACACGCCCCCATCTGTTGCTGTTCGCTGGTGTAACAGTACCACACCTTTACTCGTAGCCCCTCCCAGGATTCACACTGTACAACCGCACTTTACTGCCCTATTCCACAGGACAATGTGTTTTACACGTTTTGCAACACGTTTTGTGCAGTGTGGTACTGCGATAAGACATGGTGTCGAGTGACCGCGAGTGTCTGTTTGCTCCTTACATTTGTTCACCACTCATTAGAAGCATCCATTAATACCCTGATTTATACGCTCCTAAAATACCACACTTGCTTGTGTGAGCTTCCACACCACTTCATCTACTTTTTTGGAAGACGCCTTTCAAAAATCTGAAAGTTTCTCTCTTTCCTCATGTATGACACAAGTATGAGCCAACGCCCTTCCCATGTCGAATGAATTTGTAATTTGTTGAGAATCTTGCGCATATTTCATCATGTGACCTCCAGATATCTTGTGATGACATGGCCTTCAAAGTGATGCGCTCCTTTGACTAAGTGTGTGGGCCGCGGCGCAGGAGTAAGAAACTTGAAGAAAGGCCTGCGAAAATGTTTCACTTTAACTACTTGGGTGGTCTTAAACCTGTTGACTGGAAATGATGGGAACCCAGCGGTAGTGGGGCGAAGTGAATGAACCGAAGGAAACGAGTTTTGAAATGCAACGTGCAAAGTTCCTCAAACAGAAAAAAGAGTTGCGCTCAACAGCTGACCTGACAGGAATATTTTTTCACGATATGCTTTGTAACTGTGAACTTTCCAGACGTGAGAATGTAAATGACATGAACGCCTTGGAAATCCATCCATCCATTATGAAGCTGCTGTTCCTGGTAAGACTCATGGTGGCAACTGGCCAAGCTTCCCTTTCTCCAGTAAGAGCCCTGAACTTCCCCCAGGATTCCCCTCGCATTCCTAGAGCAGCCTGGAGATCTCTCCATCATTTCCTGAATTGACCCTGAGGCCTCCACTCAGTGGAATGCACCTGGTGGACCTCCAGCGAGAAGCTCCTATGGGATTTTCTAACTAGACACCTGAACCATCTTAACAGGCTTCTCTCAGGGTAGAGAACCAAAATGTCCTCTGAGAGCCTCCCTGATCCCTGGGCTCCACACCTTGTCACAGAGCGCCAACCCAGCACCCTGCAGAAGTACGTCTTGTCTCCAAAGCTTGAGAGCAAAGCTGAGAATGAGGACGTAAGGTAGGTTAGAGTAAGTGCGAAAGGTGCCACTGAGGAAAATCTTGGAAAATTTGGTTTTCATGGTAAGGGAAGGTATGGAAGTGGAACACCGTTGTCTTCTTCCTCATACACCTGTGGACTATAAACACAAGGAGGAACACGCAAACGTTACTAACACTGTTGCAGTCAAGGCGTGACCTTATCCAGCTGGCCATCAGATGATCAGTCCACAGTTCAGCCTTGCTTGCATATGGATGGATAGATAGATAGATAGATAGATAGATAGATAGATAGATAGACCCCCCGTCCAGCTGTCACCAGCGAGTGTTACAAGCTGACAAATCTAACCACTATGTGACCTTTAAATTTTATATTCTTTAAATCCACTAAAAAAGAGTTTATTAAACATTTTCACAATGGTTAGTATTGAACTGTACATGTTATGAACACAGTACCTCTTTCAACAAAAAATATGTATACAAGAAAATGGCTGTCTTTGTAAGTACAATTTTAAATGTTATAGAATGTTACTCCTAGTTTATTATTTTATTTCTAGGATATTATTTATTTATTCACACTCATCACACTCCATAAATGATGTCTAGTGAAGGACCATGTAGTCATATAATTACGGCTTTTTTTTTCAGTATTTTCATAGCGCTTAACGCTTTGTGCGCTGCTGCCATCTAGTGGGCGGGAGACTAAGTACATCTTGGGTTTCAGAGCAGTGAAGAGTCTCCATAGGCCAGAGTGAAAGACTTGATGGTACAAAGAGGAACTGAACTGAACTGGCGTTTAAAAATCGTTGTATAATTTGGTGTCTCTTATTATCCAACTGTGGGACTTGTAAAAACTAAATTTGACTATTTGTGTATCGGGGTTTCTTCAACAAAATCACTGCATTTATTATTGGGGTAGAATTATATACCTTAAGGTTTATATATCATGAGTATAATAATGTTTGTAAGTATTGTGGCGCGCAGCACCATGGGTTTGGATGGGGCGAAGAAGGACGCGGAGGCAGCGTTCATAACGAACGGTTTATTTGAACACCAGCACAAAGGGAATAATGCTCTTGGTCCGAGGACTCCGTTTCCTCGAGAGCCTGCGCTTACAGCCAGCCTCCCTTAGCGCCCCTAGACCCCTCCAACACACCGGGAGACACGGTCACCCCACCATTTTCCCCCTAAGTGCCCCCAGTGATTACACACATTTAACATTATTTCCCATAATGCAACTATTTACATTTAAACAGTAACGCGGGTCGTTACAGTATGTAAGTTTTTGTTGTAAAGTCTGATATGAAAATACTTCCAGAAAATGGTGAAATAATTATTAAATCTGTAGTTTTATTAGGGTAAACTTACAGTGCCCGTGACATTTGGCAGTGATATCTGAGCTGTTTCTTCTACTCTATAGACGTATTTCTCCGGGCTTTTTGTTCATATCCATAACGGGCGCCAATGATTTTGAAGGCCACAGTGCAGTTCAGTTATCATGGTTATTTCTTGAGAATACATCGCGGTTTGCCTCGAAATTATTGATGCGTGGAACCTTTCTTTGCCGACTAATTTTACTCCGGAGAGATATAGAGTACCCACTCAGAGTTAGAGCGGAACTGTGGATGCACGGAACCTTTCTTCACAGTCCAGGCCGAGTCCGGACTCATGTAGAACACCGACTCTACTTCCGGTCGAGGATAGAAGTCGTTGATAATTGAGCTGTGTTGCGGTAAACCGGAGCAGCGAGGGAATGTGAATTTTGTTCGTCACTGTTGGTGATACATTTGTTTTTAGTAGTGTGCCTTTTATTTTGTTGTGCGCGTCGTGAGGAGGACGATGAAGAGCCGAGCGGCGAGCCGCTGCTGCCATGTGGTACCGTGGCTCAACAAGGCCGAGTGGGACCAGGTCGTGGAGCTGCTCTACTGCAGGGATCCCTCTCTGCAGAAAGTGGCCCTTCAGCGCATCTCGGCCTGGAAAGGAAGGTGCAGCAGGCGGCCGCGTTCACTCAGCGTGTCTGCACAGAATTGCGCAGTGCTCAGAATTATGGGGCACTGGGGTGATAGTAGACACACACACACAAGTCCTTGGGTCCCACACTTTGTGTGTTGGGTTCTTCTGCATTCAGTGGATGCCTGCCTTGGCTTGTGACTGTGAAACTGACTGGATTTGTTTGTTTGTTTGTTTGTTGGCAGGTTTGGGAATGCCACCCCTGTGGCTGTGGAAAGCACAGCGGAGCTGGTGAGGTGTCAGGTCCTGGACAGTTCGGGACACCTGGACCCAGATGACATGGTGCTGCTGTATGGGACGGCCCTCGTAAGGTGGGGCCTCCGCCGTGCCAAGCTGCTCTTAGTCATTACTAATGAATGAATGAGAGCATTTATTAATTTCACACACACTCATTCACTGAATGATTCAGCAACAAAACATAAACGGACAGCAGGGGGAGTAGTGGTTACACTTACGTTGCATACATTCATTTACCACATGCTTTTCTCCAGAGCTACAGTTCTTTACCCATGTGTAATATATACAGCTGACTCACTTTACTAGAGCAATTTATGGTACTGCAGCAGGGGTGGGATTTGAACCTCAGTCCTTTGAGTCTAAAGGGAGCAGCTCTAACCTGTTGATAGTGTATTGGTTATATGTGATTCACATCTTCCTCACAATCTTCTCCTCCTCCTTCAGACAAAACGGTGATGTTGATGCCGATAAGTTGTGTGACAAGTGGCAATAGATATTTCTTAGGGACAGCTAGTGGCATCCCTGCTCTGCTGTAGTGCCCTTAGTCAATGTACTTGCACTTTGTTCAGACTTTGGCTTCTGTGTAAACGGCAAAGTCGCTGTAAAGTTGCTTGTCTTACTCCATAGAAAAAGCTGTCAACTAAATTTAATTTCATTAATTTGTCTGACATCTCTCTTCGAAGCAGTTTACAAGGCAAAGCTACTTAGTTGTTTACCCATTTATATGGTGGGGTAACTTTTATTGGAGCAAACTCCTCAATTATGAGGAAGGGTACTGGAACCCGGGTCCTTCAACTACAACACGTCAGCTTTAACCACAAAGCCACCTGCTGCTGCTTCCTAAATTAAAGTTAATAGTAGTTATTTGTAATAATTATATTCACTTTGTCCCAATCTTTACCTGTTTTCAGATTCTACCATGTGCACTCTATGACAAGAAGGTATTAAGACTCTGTGTTTCAGGTTTGTCAACTTGATCACGGAACGTCGACAGAAGAGGATAGCCATTTCTCTCAGACGGATAGCAGATAAGGTGTGCATTCCCACCCCACTGGTGCATGCATGTATTGAATTAACGGTAACAGGTTTAAAACTGCTTTTCTTTTTTCATTTTTTTAAACAGATGAACATTCCCGAATGGATTGTGAACATGAGGCATGAAATAACTCATCGCAATCTCCCCACTTTAAAGTGGTGCCGTCGAGGTGAACAAAGCATTTTTTTATTATTATTATTTTAACTCATTCTGTTCCCACAGGTTCTTTTCTCCCAAAAGACTTTTATTGTAATCAATACTTGATATTTCTTATAAAGTGGATACAGTACAGTGCTGCTGAAAGGATGTGAACCCTTTGTGTCCCTTAGTTTTACCATGAAATTATTTATTTAATGAGAACCAGTGTTCGTCTGCCATAATAGGTATATAGGTGAACCCCAACTTGCATTAGTTAAACCAACTAGGTAAGGAGAGTGAGGTGTGTAAGTCATACATTCAGTTTAAGTTTAAATTACTTCATTTAGCAGATGCTTTCCTCCAAAGTGGCGTCCAATGAACACCATGTAGTATCATCAGCCCACACCTTATTCACTCAAGGTGACTTACACTGCTACATGAACATTCTCACAAACACACACACTATGGCTAACTCAGTCACAAACTCACTTAAACAGCATGTCTTTAGACTGTGGGAGGAAACCAGAGCACCCAGAGAAAGCCATGCAGACACAGGGAGAACATGCGAACTAGACAACAAATAGGCTGAGCCCATATCAAAACCACATCTGCTCCCACCACCCAGGCACTAAGACGGCAGCGCTACTCGCTGTGCCGTGGTGCCGCCACCACTTACAAATTTATACATTTATTTTAAGATTTGATTTAAAGGTTGAGTTTATTTAAATATTTTTTACAAGAACGATGACCATCCCTCTTGGGTTCATATATGTTCAAACAGCTCTGTACATTACAGGACCACACTTATAATCCTGAAATGGAAAAATAATCAATTTGGCACCTAAAATTTTGTGTGTATATATACATTTACATGTCTATACTGTATGCACCTTTTAAATATTTACTACGCTATTCCTCTCTGTTGTTGAGAAGAACACTAGCCATACACTCTGCCGTGCAGAGTGGATATTTTATTTATGGAAATTTACTTCTTACAGGATGTAAGTTTGTGCTGGAATGGCTGCAGCAGGAGTACTGGTCCAGGCAGCTGGGCAGCGAGGTGGATGAACACTGGGATTCCCAGTCGGAAAAGGATGAGGATGAAGATGAGGAACGAGGAGAGGAAGATGAGCTAGCGCGAAGAAAAAGAAAAGTAGACAGTGAGAGTAAGAATGTAATTTATCCTGTTTATGTAACCTATAGCCAAGCATTTTGAAATTTGTGTAAGATATCTCACCCGTGTGTGTGCGTTAATGTGCGAGGGGGGAGTTTCTTCACAAGGTGTGAATTTCCAGTTCGATACACTGCAGGTATTTAATTGTTGCTGTTTTTCTTTTCAGAGAGAGCCAGAGAATTATTGATTTCTTATGAAAATGAACAGTTTCAGGTAATCATTTTTTGGTCCTTAGTTTCCCAGTAGTCATAACCTGAGCACCTGGGTCCAGCTCAGTCTTTGTGGGTTTCCTCCCACAACTGAAAGATTGTTCTTCAGGTGAACTAGTGACTCTACATTGCCCTCCTTGTAGCTGATAGTCCTGATCAAAAAATGCCACCTGTAGACTGTAGGGCTTCTGTGTGATATGTCTGTTGTTCTATACCTCTATTTTAATACCAAATAGTTTATAATTGTAATCATATTTGGTGAAATTCTACATTCATTTTTCATCTGGAGAGCACAAACAAGCGTACCGAAATCAGTCTTCAATTTGCACATCACCGATGTTTCGCCATAATGCCTTCATCAGCCTGAACATGTATTGTGTAAACAGTAAAATGTACATAGTACGGAGATCATGTAACAGGTTATAGCATCGCACTTCTTGGACCTACAGAAAAAGTAAGTCTCAGAACAGTAGTAATAATACAAGGATGGTGTGTGAAATGTCAAAAATGTTAGTGAACAAGTGGCCACAATCATTATAAGTAGGTGGCTGTTGGGGGCCGTTGCAGTGTTTCAGTGTAGCTTTCAAGGCTGTGAAATGCCATGTGTCGTGAGGCATAGGCTGCCCTGTGTTCCCTGGGGATGTGAGATGGCTGGAGGTTCTCTGCCTTTCGCCTCCCGTGTCAATGACTGCAATCACTCAGTCGTCTCCTAGGGCCTGGAGTGGCGCTCTGCTCCCACTCTGTTGTGTCCAGATGAAGCCTGCAGAGTGAACGGAAGCTACCCTCGGTGAACACACATCGACGGAGGTGTGTTCCAGTGTTCACTCCCTGCCGAGGTGCCGTGGGACATGAGTGAACTAACTAAGCTGTCAGTCAGGACCGAATCGGGAGAGAAAAGTAAAAAGTCGAAAAAGCAGGAAGAATTAAATTTATTTAGCTCCATTTTAGAGAATCTTTTGGCTTAAGACACAGATACCTAGACTGCTTAAATCACACGATACCTTCATGAGCATCTGGCCTCGGAATCAGTCCATCTCCCGGGCTCCTCTCAAGCAGACTCGCGCTGCATCACAGCCGACGCATCGCAGCCTTTTTCTTGCTGTTAAAGTTAAATTGGAACCTGTGTCAGATCAAGCCTTTCAGCAGATTCATGTGCAGCCTGTCCTTGTGTAGGTCTGATTGAAGCTTCTTCTTGGCTGCATACAGTATTTATAACTTTGGGTTGCCTTGTTTCTCAGCTTTACTCGTGACGCCGCCAAGCCGCGTGGGAGGGTGAGAGTTGGAAGCAGAGTGTGTGAAGACTGGAGATTTCTCGTCAGAGGCTCTCCCATTTCTTTCACTTATTTAATTTTTTTGTAAAGTGCCGTTGCAGTCCAGGAACAAGAGAGAACTGCCAGTTTTAGTTTGCGTTTTACACGGGAGGTGTCTCGTGTATTTTGTTACCAAATGGTAATTTCATCTTTGTTATGATGCTTTACTTACTCTTATGAAGTTGCCATTAGGCATATGGTTTTTTGTTTTGTTTTTGTTTTTCTCCTCCCCTCACTCCCTCTTGTCATTCGGCCTCTTACTCAGAGGTCACTGATGTCCTCATTTTGCCAGGGATGCTTTCGAACGCAATGTTCATGCAACACCTTGACCGTGGCAACCCTGGGTCGTGTTTCATACAGACTTCTGAAACAGTGTGATCATCTTTCTGCTTCCTTTTATGTGCATGAAATACAGTATGTTTTCTTTATTTTAATAATCTCCTTTTGGAATTGGGGAAAAATAAGGTAGAAGTGCCTTTTTTCTTGCCAAAGTATTAATCGATATACCTCTCATTGATGAGAAAGTGCTTGGTCAGTGTTGGGTCACAGGGGTTCAGAGCCTATCCTTGAAGCAAAGGGCTTGACACAGGGTACATCCTAGACAGACATCGGTTTGTCGCTGGAGAATCAGACAGTCATCTTGTTTACCCACACATTCATGCACCAAGGGCAGTTTAGAGTCACCTGCTTACCTGAAACACATTCCTTTGGATTTATCTTCCAAGATTAGGCCAACATGGCAGAAGATCAATTCTTTCCTGTGAATGTATTTGAATGTTTTCCATTGCACTGTGTGCAGGCCTTTGATAAATTACACAAGGAGAACAAGAAGCTGTGGAGCGTCCCTTCAACAGATCTGGCCTGGATCCTTATTCAGATGAAAGACTTTGCAGTGGACTCCAGGTTGGTGCTTCTTTGAGCTGAGACAAATGGTGGAGCACACCGCAAGATCTTCCACCATTTTGCACATTTTTTTTTAAGGCGATACATTGCAGGTAGATGTTAAAAAGCCAAACTTGTTACCTGAAGTGCAAATACCAATAATTGCTATGTTCTCTTACTGTCCTCTTCACCCTTCTAAAAGAGCTGTGCTGAGTGTAGTGAAGATATCCAGCTCTGTCAGTGGGTAAAGTTTTTAGTAGCTTTGGATTAAGGAATTGCCTCTGCAGTCATCGTAATAATCGTGTTGTTTAAAAAAGATTTCCCTCTAACTGGCTGTTGGCCGCCAGTGGCAGACCCCTGTCCTGGTGCGATCCTGTGTAGCTGGTGTCTTCTGCCAGCCCACCCACATACTGCAGCCCCGCAGCTGCTGTTCTTCGACTTGGGGAAGCCCGCTTTGGCTACCGCCCACACTCACTGCACACATACTGTTGCATTCTGCTCGAACCGACCCAAACACATCTTCACATGCTTGTTGGAACCAAGTGCCCCGCTGTCCCACCTCACTCCGGGGATCTTTAGAGTCATCTTAGAGACCAGTAATACTGCTATGTGTTTTTCCCCCCTTCCTTCCTTTCTTTCTCAGTGGTAGTGTACATTACTCTTTTTTTGAAACACTCTTTCTTCTTTCAACAGTTTTCTCAACTGGTTTGTTTGTGGTTAGCTGTGGGGTTGTCTTTTTTTGACCGTACCCATCCCTCTCTGAAAGCAATTTTGTTTTCTCTGAGCTTTATGCATCCCAGCATGTTCAATTCATTTGAAAAGCAAAACTACACAAAGTAAAAGGGTTGTATGTCACCTTGCTATTGGAAGAACCAGGTTTGAATCCCCACTCCTGCCATATCAATTTCTGTTACGCCAATTAATTTACATTGTAATGTACATGTTAATTACCCCAAATTGATACAGTAAAATTACCCATCCCTTTAAATTGGTAAATACAAGTATTGTAGTAAACAAGTCTGACTTCGCAGTTCACTTTGGACAAAGGCATCAGTTAAATTAATAAATAATGGTTAATAAAAATGGGGAAGATGGGTTGTTGTTGTTGGGGCCATTTACTGACTTTGTAATGATCAGTCTAATAGCTCTCTGGTTTTATTTGGAGTGTTCAGTTATTCCACGTACATATGTGATGGTCCTCCATAAATGTAAACCTTTGTGATTTAATATCAGGACCACTGCCTTTCTCTAAACCTCAAAAACTATCTAGATGACTATTCTGAAGAACTTTCTCATACTGTCTGCTATAAAAATAGTTTCCCAGTCTTGGTTTCTCTTGCCAGTTTGCCAGTGTGTAAATGCCAGTTTTATATTTGAGTTGTTTGTCAATAGTCATTTGTTATTGCATGAGGGATTGTTTCAAGGTCTGTTCACTTTAAAATGGCCATTTCAGGTTTTTTGCATTTTTATTTTTAATGTTAATGCCGATAAAGTGCGTGTGGAGAAACATGTCTACTAAATGGATGAATGTAAATTCCCTAATAACTAAGCTTTTAGTCTTTTTTTCTGTTTCTCGTCTCAGTGAGGAAGTGAGAATTGTCCTTGATCTCAGGTTATATGCTTATCTCTCTGTTTTCATCAATAGTTAAGTTGACTGTATCAAGCTAAAGTGAGTATATACTGGTTCCTTACTTTACAGATGTAACTGAGACTAGAAGTCTGTTTAAAAACTCAATTTGTTCATATATCTGCTAGTAAAGTCACTTTTACTGCTGAATCACAATCTGTAAAGTCATTGGCTACTTTGTGTAAAAACCTCCAATGGTTATTGTACTCGTTAACTTTTAACTACAGTACATTAAAATTTTCTTAACATTTATGAGAATTAAAAAAAAAAAAACTAATCCCCAAAATGTTCTGTTTAATCCATATTGGTGACCAGTTCATCAAATAAAGCGTGCAGCATGCTTCACCCCGGTTTCTTTCAACCTTATGGACATATTTGTAAAAGTTTAATCGTACAGATGCCCTTCTCTTTGTTTGCATGCTAGGTTCTGTAAAGGTGTTGAAAATGGCTGTAATAAATACTATGCAGGACTCCTATTCAGTGCTAAATGTTCCCTGATTCATCCCAGAAACATGGGCAACATTGCTCCTCTTGTTATTGGTTACCAACACTATGCATGCATTCCAATGAGTGGGGTGAATAAGAGAGACTGCATTGGGTGCATTTTACTGACACCTATTGGCTGGGAATGGAAATGCATGTTGCTTTCATTCCACATCACATAGAAATGAAATGGGGGAAAAAGTTGGAGAAAAATGTAACAAAAATCAATAACAGGAAGATGGAACTACTGTTCTTAACATGTCAAGACACTATCACTTTTTTTGCTTGAAATATACCAGGAGAGCTCAGAAATGGTGTTTTCTGCTGTTTTTACATGAATGAACAGAGTTCTTGCAAGTGCTCTTTGTTTTTCCCTTTAGTGATACTTTAGTAGATGTCTTACTTGCGGACGGATTCATGGTCCCTACAGTGAATCAGTTGGAGGCTCTGGACATAGACCCAACAGGTAAGAGACCATCTGACTCTTGGTCACAGTGCAGACGAACTGTAGCCTTGTTTGAAGGGTCACCCGGAGGCTTGTTCTTGCATTTCAGATGGGACTGACCCTACGGACCCCCGTGTGCCCCGCCTCTTCCTGCGTTTTTGGCAGCCGCTCTTCAAAACACTCTCCACTCACACATTTGTTCAGCTGTTTCTGGAGAAGCTCTTCAGCGAGCTGCAGCTTTCTGGGGAATTCTCCCAGCACAGGATGTGCTACATTGCAGGGTGGATCTCTGAGATCATCTCCTGCTGCATCCACAGTACGATTTTGGTGTTGCTCTTGCACACTGCTAGAACAGAACAACTTTATGAAACCAGTTTTTCCAACATTTTTCTGGATAATTCTGGATATTTCAGTCTTTAAAATATACATGACTCATTGCATAAGTTTATTTTTAGGACATTATCTACCCAACTTGAATTCTTTGTTTAGTAAACTGATGTCCAGCTCGAAAGGTTAGTCAGAAACCTGCAGGGCTTCAGTTCACTAGGGCTGAGCTTGCATATCAAAATTTATATCTAGAAATTACTTTTATTTTTCACAGAAAACCCAGACCCTAATGAGTCAAAAGCTCAGAAGAAAGCACGGCTCAGGGATAAGGTGCTTCCGAAGCCCTTCACGCTGCCATGGGAGCAGCTGTTGCCCCTCTGCCTGGATTCCCCATGCATGGCTTCACCTCATCTTCTCCAGCAGTAGGTGTTTTCACCTGTTTGCATGCAGATTTCTTCTGTTGAAGAAGCAGCACTTCTGGCTTGGCGTTCTTGGTGCATTAGATCTGGCTGCATTTACCTCTGTATTCGCAGAGGTCAGTTGCATTCAAGGCCCGTTTCTGCTGTCGACCACTCTTTCTGTGGAGTTTTTATTCTACCTGTACCATTCGCCTAACGGTTAGGAGCTCCATACATGTTCCTCTGAGGTTTTTCGAGATTGATAGTATTGAAGAGGAACTGCTTTTTTGAAAGTTTTGTACGTATATTTGGTGGCGCAACTCAACAGATCCTTAGGTCAGTGTCCTTGTTTAACTTTAGATGCAAGTGTTCACTCTAGAGGACACATTTACTGACACATTAATTCTATTTCCCAAACTATATTTGCTACATTGCATTGAAATTTTAGGCTTTTATGATTCTATATGAGGCCGAAGTCCTGTTAAAAATTTAAAGTGTTGCTTGATTGGCTTGTACAGAATCCTGGAGAACATGGAGTTCCCGTTACCTTCGGACACCCAGAGGAAGCTGCTCCAGCTCTGCCGCATCTACACACAGGGGGGCCTACATGACTGGACTTGCTCCTCACGCACAGAGAGTCCAGAGCAGCTCATCTACACAGTGGAGAGTCTGCAGAGGGCAGTCCAGCTGGGTTCCCGTGCCAGCACCACCACCCTCAACCCTGGCAGTTCGTCTCATTTAGTCCGGACTCCCTTATTCCCATCGGACACGCATGAGGATTCAGAGAACCTTCAGGAGCAGCTCAGTCAGGATGTTCTAACTGAGAGAGCACTTGCCCTAAGGGGTTCGCCCTGGCAGGTTTGCACAGGTGAGCAAGAGGAGCATGAATAATTTGTCCGAAGCATTTTCCAGACTTTGTATGCAAAATGTAAAGATGAGAGCATCTGAACAAAGCAGGCAGAGACCAGCTTATGCATGCTGATCGATTCAGTGTCAGTGGCTGCATGTGGGAATAGGGGGTGTGAAACGGTACGCTCTGGATGGGATGCCTGCCCATCACAGGACAGTCACTCATTGTGTGTTGATTGGAAAAATAACTGCACAGGTGCCCTGTGTGTTCACTACAGAATTACTGTCCATTCCAGCATGGGTTAATAACGGTTTCTGCCATGCACCCCCCCACTAGATAATGTGAAGTGGAAAGATTATCCCCTGGGAAAAGTCCCAGGTCAGTCTGAAGATCCTTCATACCTGATGGCAGAGAACTACTCAATCATGTCTGTGTTTGATCAACACATAGAAGTGGACAGAGCTGCCCTGAGCAATACGTTTCCAAGGTAAGTTGGAGCTGCTGCCATTGGACTCCTGAGCATGATGCTTAACTTATTGCTGCAGTAAAATTACCCACTTCTATAAATGGAGTAAATAATAATAGGTATCTTAACAATGAAAGTCACTTTTAAGGAAAGCATCAGCTAAATCAATAAAAATAAAATGACTTCACTATTCAGTGATACATTTTACCAGATGCAGGTAACACCTTGCTTTTAATAAAACTTCTTACAAGCCATGAATTCCATAGGTCTAATCTAAAGTAAAATAAGGGAATAAATGCTGATACTGATAAATAATAAACTTCTGTTTTAAAAGTTTCCAGAAGTCTAGGGAAAGTCATATGAGGTGTGGTTAATATAAGTAAATTACTGTTTGATCATTTGTTTGTTTTTTTTTTTTTTTTAAAATTAAAAAAAAACACATGTAATTATTGCTGGTGAGTTCCCTTGTGAAATTTGATGTCTAGTTCATGTCTAAGATTTGCAGTTCCTTATTTATCACCTGGAGGCTTTCATTTAATCTATCGAATGTTCTGGTTCCTCTTGTTGGACAGGAGGTCTCTGCTTGGAAATGTGATAGGAGGAAGTTGATTTTATGTATTTGCTTTGGATTTGGAAATTCTGCCATGACGCTCACATCCTTATCAGGTGCTCGGCAAGGTGTTTCCCCGGTCCAGTTGGTACGCCTCGTGTATCTGTGATTAACAAGGTCTTTTTGACTCTTATAGACTGGGCTGAGCATCCTTTAGCAAAAGTTTTACAGTTAAGTGTTTAAAAAATTCAAGTTTAGGAGGCATAAACATGTCATAAGTGGAGGACGATGTGTGTAGTTACACAACGGTATTTTTTCTGTATCAGTTCAGGGTAGATACCTTCACCAACAGTGTTGCAACTGTACTGCGTTTTGTTTCGTAAGTGGATCCTTTCCCCACAAGGAGATTGCGCTCACTGCCCCACTAACAAGCTTTACACTTGTGAAAAAGCTCCTATGGGAATGGACTGTTTGAGGGTCTCTCTCACTTTAGAACCCCTTTCCCTCCCAGTTTGTTCATGGTCAGTGGCTCCATTATTTTTTTCTCCGGACTGCAGCGTTCACTGTTTTTTCTTTTTTTGATCGCAGTCATAGCCCTGCAGGTTTCTGTTCAACTCTTAGGTGTCATCGTGAGCAATGAGGGAAGGAGAATCCCACCCACTCAAGGACAAAACAGGGCAGCTTGTGTTTCCTGCCCCCTACCCCCTCTTCCCCAGCTGGTGATGAGAATCGGTTTAATCCCATGTGAGGTCGAGACATCTGCTTTCCTGGGAATCCCTGTGCATCAGTCTTAATCTTTTTTAGTAAGAACTGAAACGGTTTCAGTCAATGTTTTCTTTTTGTTTTGACTCAGACAAGACATGGAGGTCATGGAATGTGTCTCATAGTGAAATGAGAAGTTTTTGAAGGCAGTCGTCAGACAGTAGTTCACCGCAAGCTGGAATTCCCTACACTGTACCAGTCAGTCATGCATCTGCAGAACATGAGAAAGTTTGGTGGCTTTGTGTCCTCACACTGTTTCCTGCGGCTATGAGGCTGAGCTAACATGTACTTCCTCTTTAAATTAAAAAAGAGATAGTAAGAGAAGTTGGTCACCTCGACCAGAAGACATGGCACATTTTAGTTCTCTTGATCATGGGACTGAGGAGTTCATGTGCTATTCTCGAATTTCGATGTTCTTAGTGTTTGCTTTAAGGGACTGATGAAGGAGTTCCATGTTTGCTTCAGCCAAATGTCCAGTGTTGTCTTAAATATGGACTAAATGCTTCCAAAGGTTTCATAAATCCAAAAGCTGCGCTGCACCAACATGGCCAAAAAGAACAGCAAAAAGACTAATTTAATAATGGTTCTAATGGTATATGAAATGGTTATAATTGTTGGAATCTACCTAGAATTCCCAAGAGGACGGAGCAGAGACTCGACCTGAGGCAGGGTACAGATGTGGTGCACAGGAGATTCCACACACGTTGCAGGTGCAGGTGGAGCTATATTGCCGTTATGACGAAGCTGAAGTTTTGAGAGGTCAGATATTTCAATTCCCAGTCTCCTCTTGTTCATTTCTTTAGCTTCAGTCCCTTCTGCCTGTCAGTTTTCCCATGAGTAATGCGGTCAAGAAGAATGAACTCGATTCAACTGTGCTTGAGGGAGACATCGCACACGGAGTGAAATTACTTCCCTGTCTTGAGCTTTGCTTCAGTTCTTCCCTCCCATTATGATGCACCCATTATTGCATTCCTGCGCTTGAGACGGGTGATCTAATTTGGGGTCGTGGCTTCATTTGTCTCTGACCGGTTTTGCTCCATTCTCGCCAACTGTCATGGTCACTGCAGGTGTCTCACGTGGGCTTGTGTTTGGAGGACCAGGTGGTGGTTATGAAACTCTTCTGAAACCTGCATTCTTCGATGGAGCTGGTGGACTTGCATAACTGTGGAGGAGGGGGTACGGTACATATAAAATTTAGGGTAGTTCAGTCAAATACACCAGGGGATTTTTGCACAACCCCCCCCCCCCCCCGGTCACTTTCATGAAGACGTCATTTATCTCAAGTTACAGAGAGGAGAGAGGAAAAAAAAAAAACAAGGAGTGGTTGGTCATAAGTGTTCCCCTGAATTTCAGTGACAGTAAGCCACGGCCTGTCTCTTCTGTAAAGGGGGACTTGGGCCGTTGGTTACACACATGACAAGTGGCAGAGGTGAAATTCATCTTCCTCTTTTATGACATGCTTATATCCCCTTTTCTGACTTTTGAAAATTTCAGAGAATGTGTATATTTCGAAATTGTCACCCATTTTCAAATATCTGAGGGAACCGAATCCATCTTTTATGAATAGGAAACTCTTTGATCATAGAACAGTTTTCTGCATTAGACAAAGTTTTAAATGTGTTCTTATTAATTAATTTAGTGGGTGCTTTTCTCTGAAGTGACTTAAGGTACTAAGGTATTATGTTTATAGTACTTGGTGATATTTACCAGAGCGTTTCAGGGATTATTTTGATCAAGGCTTCTACAGTGGGGTTGGGGATTCGAACCTGGGTCCTTTTATCACAAGATGAAAGTTACCTGCTGGATTTTTTTTTTTTTTCTTTTTTTTTTTTTGATTGCTGTCTGTAGAGGCGTTGACGTGGACACGTTAAGTGTAGGTACTGGTAGGATGCATTTTCCTGAGGGCCTCAACAGGAGGACTGCGGCTCTTGAGTCTTTCAGAAACATTAACAATAAAACGGATAGATTCCTTTCCTTTCCTTTCCTTGATGGGTGACCAGTGTTGCAGATGTTATTGGAAGTTGCCAGGTAACCTGTCTGAAGTGAGAAGGGGGTGGGAGGAATGTAACTTTATTAAATGAAGTGTTGCGTGGTTATGACGCGTGTCTGGAGTGGAAATCCATCACTGCAAGTGTAACGGCTGAAAGGTAGAGAGAGGACCCTGGAGACAGCCCCAGGTTCTGCTCTATTACAGTGTCTTCTGGTGTGGAACCTTCACAGTGTCCAGAGACCATGTACAGGTGGCCCTCGAGTTCAACGTGTGCGACTGGCGACGGCCATCCCAGCGGCCTCGTGTTACTTTTGAGTCCCAGTGTTTGGTCTTAGGGTCTGACGACAACCACTCTGCGTGCTATACAATAACATCAGCCTTCTGTGCTGGCGCAAGGCACCCGTGTCTTGCCTGTTATTGTTGGTCTCCAGCAGTGATCGCATTTTGTTTACATAACATTTCATGTGTGATTCCTTGCAAGTTATGTCTAGCAAGTGGAAAAAGTGGCTATTGATTGTTCATTGGGTACTGTGCAGTATTTACAGTCTTGATAATTGTTCTGCAACTTATATTGTTGTTACTCTGTCAGTATTTTAACAATATGTGAGATGGGTGAAAAATGTAGCATTCATCCGTGCACATTATTTATGTATCGTTATGAGTAGTCTAAGGGGATTTTTTGACTTATAACGCAATCATCAGAACAGAATCTGGTCGTCAGTCGAGGACCACCTGTACAGCAGTGAGTGAACATGGGGAAATGCACACCAGTGAAAATATTTCAAAGTGTGCGTTGGCAGTAACCACCCACCGCTCAATAATTGCTTTTGCAGTACAGCTTGTGGTGGTGCAAAGTCTATCTTGGAAACGCATCCCTTGGTTATAAGTTGTTTCCTTGCCCTTGAAGGCCCTGGGTTCTATCTCCCCACCTTCTACTCTAGCCCCCTTGATTGGGGGAGTATAAACAACATTGTAAGTTTCCTTTGGAGAAAAGAATCAGCTGAAGGAAGTAATAATGAAGTTCGGGGAGCCGTGAGCAGAGAAGTCACCTACAGGAAGTAAATAATGTTTCATTTACTTTCTCTGAGTGTCAGTGAAGGAATGAGGTGGTTGATTTAATCCAAATGAATTGCAGTAATTTATTCAGCTTTTTGTGGGTTTCAGCGTTGATGAAGTGTGGGAGTGTGAGAGCATGGTACTGGCACAGATTTACCGCTACCTGTTTCCTGAGATCAACCCCAGGCTGGATCCACACAGCCGCCTTCTAACCGGTTTAGTTTCACTGGAATCGACACATTTCGGCTTTTCAGTTTTACCCTACAGGCCACAGCTTGATAGGAAAATAAAGGGAACACACAGGGGTCCAGCAGGGGACACGGGGGTCCACCAGAGTCGAGGGGAATCGCAGGCGTCAAGTAGGACATGCGTGTTGGATGCTATGAGTCACAGACTCAGTTAGTCGTTCCTAGAAGGTATTGTTTTTACAGCAGTGCTTTTAAAAGCAGAGGTTCCTGACCAGGGAGCCTCATAATTTGCATTTTAGACATTTGTTCTGTCCACTGAAAAGGTGGACCACACGTAGTAGCAATTCCGGAGCTCTTATATGTAATCTGTAATGCTGAAACGCACATGTCCAACTGAGGAACTACTGATAAGTTGTGGATTACTTTATACTAACTTAGCTCGAAATTTATCAGAACCAGTTTACAGGATTTAAACCCATTGCCATGTGAAGGTTGCAGGTTCGAATCCCATTGCCCCTCCCTGCTTGACTGGAACTGGATTGTATCCCCTCCTGAACTTGTCAGTGAGAACCGATGCACAGTCGGGCTGAAAAAAGAACTCATCACATTCCGTTGCTGACTCGCTTTTCATAGTATTGGGTTCGTTAACAGTGGTGCTGCTTGTTGTCTCTGCAGTGCGTCGGGGTCAAGTCGCTGCAGCTCCGATGGACCACTCTGGACACACAGCGACCTCAGCAAGCTCAAATCTGGCCTGCAGTTGTTCTGAACACGTGCTGCTGTTCTGGGGAAACCCAGCTGGAGAGAGGATGCCTCCCATAATGCACCTGTTTTTTTCGTGTATGTGTTCAGTACTGTCTGAGAATGTAAATCTGGCAGTTTCTTTTATGTTTTTATGCTAGTTTTATTATTGCTCTAACATTGTGCAAAAGTGGGAATATACATAACTGTTTTTAGTTTGTCAAAGGCAACATGAAGCAATTTCCCAAATTTTTTGCATAAGTGTCTTAATTTACATGCACAGGTGCTTTGTGATGTAAATTGTTGCAAAATGTCAGGAAAACACTATCTGTATGCTTTCAGTGCAGTTACAGCAACTGACAAAATTGGAGGTATTTTAGTGATGTGCATTTAATTAATGCATCTTACTAGGTTGAGACCTCCTGTATGCCCAGTTCCTACAGCTGGCTTAAGCCTTTCTATACTTGACTCAGCTCCTGAAGGTACAGGGGGGACCCATGTAAAAAAAAAAAAAAAAAAGGGGGGGGGGGGGGTAAATTATACAAGTATTGCATGAACATCACAATTTGGCTTTATTCAAATGAACACATTGTCATAAAGACTTACATTTTGTTTTGAGTCAGGTGACTCAAAGTTGTTTGGGTTAATGTCTACAAGTTTAAAAGCAATGAATTTCATTCAACAAAAAGTACTGCAATTTTACAAGACCTCGATAGCAAACTCAGTCATAAACCCCAAGCATCACAATACACAACAGCTGCACACTTAGTGTGATGTGTGCTGATTCACTAATCTGACTTGGAAACCATGTTTTCCTTCAGTGAACAATTGAGTACAAAAAAGTGACCTTTTGCCAAGTGTTTACCTGAGAGTTGCTAAACTGTACATGTAGGAGTACACACACGTGAAGAGACCACTGTCTTAATAGCTGGTATGTTACAGTAATTTGAGTTAAAATATAGATTTCAGGAAAAATATTTACATCTATCAGATTTAAAGAGGTTAAATACTCCAAAAATAGGTTAGCTATAAGGACATGCCTCCAAGCGCAGTTAAGGTCCAAGTCAAGAGTTGTTTGCGATAAAGAATTTCAGTGTCGCCGAAACTTGTTGCCCTCTGTTCCACCGTGCTGCAAAAAGCCTCCGAGAACAGTCTATACAACAATCAGACACAATAGGATAAAAGTTTGCCCTGAAAAGTCTCATCTTACAATATTTAAGGCAAATAAGTGCCAGAAGAGAATGGCATATTGCAAAAATGTAAAACTTTCAACTGATGTGTACCTCAGGACAGTGTGGTAATCCCCATGAGCTAATTGTTAAAAACCCTAAAATATGGAATTAAATCAAAACTGCCCCAGATGTGCAAACATGACAGGTGGTACATCGAGGGGCAAAGAGTGCCAGAAAGTGGTGTAAACACAAGTCTTTCTGAACTACATTGTGGGATTCCAGACTGGTGTCAAGATACACATATGGCAGAAACACTTTAAAAGCTCTGTATACTGTACAGCCTTATAGAACTGTAACTTGTTAAATACACTGAACACAGTAAAGTTCACCGCTAAACACGGAAAACCTGTGCGGTGTCGTACGTCTCATGTTAGAGTCCCTGTCTAAAACTACTTTGCCCAGTAAGAAAGTACATACCCATGGGCTACTCCCAGTGACACACAGTGTCACAAACATTATGGCATTTTTTAATAAAACTATTCTATAGAGGATTCTGTACATGTCATAAATACTTTTTTTTTTTTTTTTTTTACAATCAAGAAATAGATACAATTTGTATCAACAAACAAAGGTTGTTTCTAGACATTTGAGGCTTAGCTGTTCGCTGCACTAGAAATTTAAATTTAAAACAAAAGATGGGAAAGGAATAAAAATCAGCTGCTGGCCAACTTTAGCCAAGTAAGATCACAGATGACATACTGGCCACAAAAATGGCATGTTAATTTTCCAGTGCCTTATTTTTCAAATAGAAAGTCCAAGATAAATCCACAGAAGTAATGACAGGCATCACCACAGCCAACCCCAGACCATCAGCAGAAGAATGATCGCAAACGGCCTTTGAGCTCCCGCTTTGTCATGGGCAGTTTCCATTAAATTCTGTAAAATGGGCTCCTCCTTTTTAGAGGTTAGTAATCAATTAAGTTCTAATGGTTCACTTGTCAAAAGAACCGTTTAGTCGGGCATGCAGGCCATAGTCATGGCCTAAGGCTGGGGACAGGAGACAAGTCACAAAGGCAAAGAGTGGGGAGGGATGCAAACGGTTAGCTAAATGCCAGAAACAACCCTGATGGCAGCCTCTCGTTCACATCGTTTCACAGGAAGAAACAGTTAGGCAGTGTCACACCTTCTCATGAAGAAACTGAAGGCCGTATGCAGCCTTCTCCACTTTCGTGAAAAAAAAAACCCAACAAATCACGGCCCACATCTGTCTGGGCCACCATTCAACATTTTCAAAATGTGCAGAGGGTGAGCTGTGTCTTTCAGCATTAAAAAAGGAAAAAAACACCCCTTTGAGGCATTCTGCTGACAAGAAGAGTCACCCCCATCCAAGAGTTACACACCTTCCACTGGTAAGGATGTCAACACATTCAAAGTGTCGTTCTGTGAAGGTCTGTAACGACGCACATCGGTCCTGCACGTGAGACGGACATACTTCAGGAGAGCAGTGTGCACCTCCACGTGCTTCTCCAATATTCACACAACACAGAGAATATAGGATAAAACGTGTATGAGATAAATATACACCTAGGAATACATGTAATATTGATGCAACATTCCACCACCAGCTAAGACCTGCATCAAAAATAATGTGGAAAAAAATATACCATGTCTCATTATGACACAGTTTATAAATCTTTTTTGGCATAATCTCAGCAGCTCTCAAAAAAAAAAAAAAAAAAAAAAAAAAAAAAAAAAAAAAAAACCTCAGCTGTATCTGTGTGTCAGTAAGTATTTTAAATATTAGTATTTTCCCCATTTTTGTGGCTCCGGTATAAGTGTTGCAAAGTCCAACCCAGACTCATCAATAAGGAAAACACATGTATACTGTAAATATGGGCAGTGTCTGAGGCTTCAAAAAAAAGCAAGAGATCTTCCAGCGTTAAAACTCCCAATGAAGAGTGGTTGAGGATGACCGCGGCATAGTCACCTGAATATAAGGCCATAAAAGTTTAAATTCCATGAGGTATGCACTCCCCTAGGCTTCCTTCTGATTTAATGAGCAGTTGTGGGGAAACAATCAAGTGAAAGTCAACCACACGTTTACACTAGTGCTCATCTGGATGCAAATAATTAGACACGCAGTCCGAGCACCACCTTTTCCTGCCGCTTAAGTATATAACGTTAAACTGACTTTGCCTTCAAACTAAACACTTAGCGGCAAGCACTCTTGGCGACGATGATGGCAGCGAGCTGCTGCGGATCAGTCAGGTGGGGGTTCTTCTCCATGACTGAGCGCACAATGTAGGAGGGGAAGATGTTGCAGAGGTTGCGGTAGGTCTGGTACTGGTGCTCTGGGACACCCTGGCGGTCATGAAACTCGGTGGGCAGACCCTCCCAAGGAGAGCGCCAGATCTGCTCCATCCTTTCGGGCATGCTGCGCACCATCACTCGCTCGCAGCATGGCTGCATCAGGCTGTTGCTCAGCGGGTACGAGTGGTATCCATAGGATTCAGTTGCGAAGGGAAGAGGATCCCAGCTGGCGTGCTGCTCCCTGCACAGTGGGGGCCGCCTCTGCCTCGTGGGGTTGCTCTCGTACAGGCGCGAGTCCGAGATACTGTCCATGCGGGTCATGCCCAGGGAGCGGCTCGGCTGCGAGGCGGACGAGGGGTGTGCCGTCTGAGGTATGGGGTAGTCGCCGGGGCAACTGGACCGGGCTCCCACTGCCGGGTGCTGGAGGTGCGGGGCCAGGTGGGACACGGGCTGCTTTCGCAACACCTGCTTGGGCTCCTCGGGGCCATAGCTTTGCACCCGCGTCAGAGCTTCGCGGTGGAAAGCGTGAGCAAAAGCCGGCAGGCGGCCCTGCGAAGATGGCTGGTGGACCTTCGCGTTCTCCTCCAGACTGCCGTCCACCGAGCTTGGATACAGGTCCCCGTAGGAGGAGAAGGAGTCACTGCTGGAGTGGCTGAGGCACGGCTCCGGGCAGGGGCTCGGGTTCCGCTGGTACATCGGGTGCTCGTGCTCCATGCTATAGAAGGCGTCTGTGTTGTGCATGCTGCCCAGGCTTACACTGGAGAAGTCGCTCAGCATGGAGCAGTAGCCATGGTCGCCAACCGAGTCATACTTGGCGAAGGGCTCGCTGTAGCTGACCGAGGCGCCGTGGCTGTTCGTGACCAGGATGGGTGGGTACTGCATGCTGGACATGTGATCCAGGGAGCTGCGCGTGAATTGGGAGGAGCCGGGCACGGGGCTGCTTGCCGACCGCGTGTTCAGGGCACCGGCCGCGTGGCTCTTTATGGGCTGCATGGTCGGCACGCTGAGGGCCGTCACGAGTGAGGGTACGGAGCTCGTGTCTGGCTTTCGAGCAACTAGCAGCCGCTCCTCGGGCTCACGAGCCACCGAGCGGATACTGGGGTCCGACTGACGCTTGGGAGCCACACGTTTTGCCTCCGAACCACTCTCACCCTTCGCACCTGCAGGCCCCGTGCCGCATTTGGCCAAGGCTCCTTCGCTCATTGTCTTCACGGCGGACAGCTTGGCGAATGCCCGTAGCTCGTCGGCCACTGACCTCTGAGGCTGGTTTGCACGCTCAGGATGGTAGTATTTGCACTTATGTCCATAAGTGCATTTCTTTCCTGTTGAAACAAGGAGTTTACAAACGACTGACAATTACTTCACAAGGACAGTTTTAAGAGACTGACCTTTCTCAAAATGCACTAACCATATGGACATGGCTGTTTTTTGTGCTCTGGGACGACTGGACGCTTTCTGAGGAAATTTTCCAGGCTCGGACCATGTCTACCCAACGGGTCATCTGGCGGCATGAACCTGAAGCAAAACAATTTCATATTGTGAGAACTTGCACCGTTTTACTGTCATTTCCATGAAATGTTCTCCCATGGTCTTAAGACATGTTTCAGTTGAGTCTGAACTGCCCATAGTCCTTTGTGGGGGAGAGAGCATGTGCATGTAAAATTGTCCTACTGTCCCATCCAGGGTGTACCCTGCCTCACACCCTGTGCTTCCCAGATGGACTGTGGACTTTGCACTACACAAGCAGTTATTGGTAACATAGGGATGTTCTTGTGGTTCGTTTATAGGTACTCTACAGCACAACTAAATATGGCTCATATTTACGTACATTTCTGAATTAATAAATTCTCAATAACATTAAACAGTTATTTTGGCACGCATTAAAAAAGGCAGCAATCGCATGTAAACGATGTAACAAACATAAAATGCAAATGCAAAAGTTTAAAATGCAGCATGTTTACATTTACACAAGTTATTCGCACAAAATCCCAAACCTGTAAATGTGACCCTGCCACCCTTGTAACTGTGGTGACACCTGTAACAATTACAAGGGAAGCCACAATCTCACTTCTCTTTAAAATCATGCAAAGTTGACTTCTTGTTGCAAAACTCCCCCCACCCTGTCCCCCCCGTCAATGATTGTGACTAAGTAAACTTTCCTGGAACATAATGTCTTGGTAGCCAGTCGTGTTGCTCTTCTGTCAAAATACCACAAGATGAAGATTCTCAATCAAGGAAAATGGATTTTTACCACATACATAGAATCGTTCCTTACTTGTCGTTCACAAAGGAGTACATCAGGAGACGCTCCTCTATGAACTTTTTCCATTCAGGCTTCTCGTTCTGCAGGTCCCTGTAGTTGTCATTGGACACAATGATGCCGTCAGAGTCGCAGGCCAGCTTGACTATGAAGCGGTCATCGTAACACACCACTCTTCTTCCCTGGACCCTCCGGGAAGGAGTAAACACCAAGATCTTTTCTTTCTCCAGCTTCCTCAAGATCTCCTGATCTGGGAATCAAACAATATATGGGTGAAAAGCAGGCGCTGGAGGCCATGTACATGGGGTCAAATTCATCACCATTTCGTACTGAAGCATAAATGATTCTCTAATCTCTGCTTTATAAACTGATGAAACAAACCATTTAGTCATTCAGCTGCTTGCTTAAAGTGACTTACAATGTTAAGCTACCAACCATGATTTACCCACTTATACAGCTGGGTAATTTTTACTGGACCAATTCAGACTAAGTACCTTGCTCAAGGGTACTAGAGCAGGAGGTGAGATTTGAACCCAGATCTTTCAATGGGAAAACGATGGCTCTAACTACTACACCACTCTACCCTTTACAGCCACATAGGAAGATTGATTTCAACTTATTCCATGTCCACTTTCAGACAAATTGAGTGCTAGCTCTTCAGTATAGAGAGCTTAGGTTCCAAACGATGCACAATTTCTCACTGAACAAAACCCCACCAAAAACTGTCAGTAATTTTATAATAAAAACAAAAAGCACTGGATTTACCAAAGGATTTCTTTTTTTTTTTTTTTGCTGGTATAGGGAATATCCATTACCATATTCATAACCTGTGAAGAATGTACAGAATGTATTCATTGCATCACTGCCACCAGTGAACATGAGGCTTGGTGGTGATTAAGCGCAGCCCTAATGTGCCAATGATTCAGTCCACGGATACCTGTAATAGGGGCGTCGGGCCTGGACTGCTCTTTTCTCCAAGCTGGAACAAACACCGTGATATCTTTGTGTCCTTTCTCCAGAAACCAATCCACCGCCAACTGGATGCCACGGCAAGAAAATACCTCTTTGTTTCCATGGCTACAAGACATAAAGCGACAAAATGACTAGCAACCACCTCTTCTGACTGATTTATCTTCATAAAGATCGTTAGGACGGCAAAGGTCTCGGTTCACGTTGGTCAGAATGCTGCTGGATGAACGACAACACGTAACTGACGACCTTCCATCCAAGGCTTACCTCATTGCCACATTTGAGCCATCGATGACTATAGGCCTCAAGTTATCAAAAGTGTCATCCGCTTCATCCTCGAGTGAGGTCTCTGGACTGGCAATTTCCTTGGCGCACGGGCCCCGAGTCACCACGGTGCCCGTGCTGACGCAACCACTCACTTGGGCCTCTACCTCGCCCTTGTTGCCCAGTCTGACCAGCTCAGCGAGGAAGTCATTGATCAGGGCGTTGGCTCCCAGCTTGTTCAGCACCATTTCGATCTGTTCCCCCGAGTAACCCAACTTCAGCGCGAAATCCATCTTCGTCTGGTACTCCTTCTCCGTGCCAGGTGTGCAGCTGCCGGGCCGGCCCTCCTCGGCACGAAGCTCGTGTAGTGTGCTGCTCTGGGAGAAGCTGGGCCTGTCCAGGCAGGGGGAGCGGCAGAGCTGCCGGTGCGGTTTGGCGGAGACGAGCGGCTCCCTCCTGCGGGTCCCCATTGGCTCTGCCTCACTCTCTGAGCTGCTGCCCTCCTCCGACTCCCCGCTGGCATCTGGGGCATTCCTCAGCGAGGTGCTCGTGTCTTCCCTCTGGGAGCGTTTCTCCATTTTCAGCTCCTCCACCATGGACCACACCGTCATTACGTTGTGCTCAGTGCCCAAGATCTCCGCCTCGTGCTCCTTCACCTTGACCACAGCCCGCAACTCATACTCGACAGCTGACTTTAGAGCTAGAAGCTGCTTGTCCGGGGCCAACGTTACGCGCGCCCTCCTTCTGTGCGTCGGCAAAATAAGAGATGGTCTCCGCCCCTGGAAGGAAGAAAACACAAACAACAATTCTTGAGCGATTTGCACACGTAACAACCACACACACACACACACACACACAACATTTTCATCACATTTTGACATAATTTTTGACTTATCCCTAACATAATAAAGTGCATGCTGGTGTAAATCACGTAATTTACATTTAATACCCTTTTAGAAAACAGACAATAACAGTGGAAGATTGTCAAATCAGGACACTGAGCTCCCAAATCCAAAACAGGAAGTCGCAATTCTGTCTTTTTACCTTCAATCCAACTTCCTGTCTCTACAGAACAGCTGGACCTCAGACATAACAGTTTCCTCAGATACAGTACCGTACCTACAACTTCTGACTCCATCATACATTTATTGTTCCTTTATTAAAAATAAATAAACCAAACCAAAACACTCGCCACAACTAAGCTGAAAAAAAAGAATACTATCGCTTACACCGCCGGAGCCTCCAAGTTGAAGTTCCAGTCACGTCCATCCATTAGCATTGATTGCTCAGCAAACTACGGACTCACACAAATTCACAATTATTAATAAAGAACGCGAATTTCCGTGCGTTCGCATTAACAGTCTCAGAACAGCGGAAAAAAAAGTTGCGATGTAGAGAACACGCTGGCAACGCTCGTGTTTGTCAGTCCCCGTAAAGGACAGAAACGTGTCGGAGAGAAGGTACACCGACGGACACACTCATTTAACACGCGTTAAATCATTCAACGCGCGAGACAAACGCGGGCGAATCGCGGGCTGCCTCCCATCCGTCTTCTTCGGCGTGTCTGTAAGACAGAGAGAGAGAGCGCGCGCGCGCACGCGTGCGCACCCGAGTCACGCGCGGTTCGACTCGTAACGAAGCAGCACGACCGATGAAACATCGTAACGGGGTCTGATCAACAGAGGCCCAGCGGAGCTTATTTTCTCTTTTTCTCCCTTGCTGTTCAACTACGTGAGATTACAGTGACGAAATAACAACAAGCGCAGTGTTTACCTCTCGGACGAATAGCGCGCGCGCGTGCACACACACATACTGTATATATACATGCATGCATACATACAATACATACATACATACATACATACAATCACCGGGCGCGCGCCGCAAAGCCGTGCGTGCGTGCGCGGTCCGTCCTGCCACGGCTGCGCGAGCCGAGCTAAGGCGAGGCGAGGCGCTTTTCTGCTCGCGCTGCCCCTCTCCTCCCCCCTTCCCCCTCCCCCTCCGCCCCGGGGTGTTAATGTGACGTTTGCCGGGACTACAGGGACACACCGGGCCTCCCGACACAGGAATAAAATAAAACAAAATAACATGTAATAAATTATGAAAAAGGCCACGAGAGTCACCGAGAGAGATCGGGTGGCGCTGCTGTTCAAACGAAAACGTGAACTCCGTCAGTCACAATAATCACTTCAGCCTTCACATTCAAATGCTGACCTAGACTACGTATCACTATTATTATTATTATTATTATTTTAAATTTATTTTGCTGACGCCTTTTTCAAAGACTGCTTACACAGATAAGCGGCTTTACAGTGAATTACTAATTCACACAGTCGGGTGTTCTTACTGTATAAATTGAGTGACGTGAAAAGGTAGGACACCCTCGTTCAGTTCTGAGGTTTTACACATTAGGCTAGGGCATAATGAACCCTTACTTACCTCATCACATGTACCACAACTTTGTCATTATTCATTCAACCAAAAAAAGGCCTTAACATAGAGAAGCTATGTATGAAAACATAAGCACAGCCTATGATTCAGTAATGTACACAATCAATGCCCTACAGGAATATTTTGCAGTCGTCATTTTCTCCATGAGTTTATTGGTGTCTTACACCCATGGCAGAAATTCTGGCTGAAACCTCCTTACAGAACTGTTTCAGCATATTGGTGTTGATTGAGGGCATTTCTTTATGACAAACTCTCTTAAGTCCCTGGCACAACATCTCATTGGGGTTGAGGTCCACACTTTGACTGGGCCATTCAAAATTCTGATTCTTTTCCATCTCTCAGTGATAGATTTACTGGTGTGCACATGTTCATCATCCTTCTCTATCCACTTTGAATCACATTTTGCTCTAGAATACACTGGTAAAGAGGAATTCATTGAGGACCCAATGATAGTAAGGTGTCCAGTGACTCCAAAACAGTCTCAAAATCATCAGCTCGCCACCATCATACCTAATGCTTTGTATGAGGTTCATATGGTGATGTGAGGTGTTTGGTTTTCCCTAAACTTGATTTTGTCTTTTTTTGTACATTATGGCCATAGAGCTTGACTTTGGTCTCCTGCAAGCCAAAGTCATGCTGCAATGTCCTTTTTGGAAAGCATAGGTTTTCTCTGGCTAACCTTTTATGAAAACCATTCTTGGTCACTTTTTTCCTAATGGTGGAGTCATGACCTGTGACATTTACTGTGCTGACAATGACCTGTAGGTCTCTTGATATTTAATCATTTGCTGTTTTGATAAGCATTGAATGGTCTGACCTTGGGGTGAACTTGCTAGGACACCCACTCCTGGGTAGACTGACACTTGAACTCTATTTGTAGATTAGCTTTCTGACAGGGAAATAATGCACTCCTTATTGTTTATAAATGACTTCATTGCCCTTCACAAACTAAAGAGTAGGAAATAATTGCTTCTCAGAGATCATCACAGGATACTATTTCTTCACGGCTGACTGTTTTAACATAAACTAGGAGGCTTCCGACCAAATTGTCAAAGTTATATACAGGTGGTTGCATTTCCCGATCAACCCATTGGGTTTGCTTGACTTGCAGAACTTGGTTCTGATTACCTTCTGAACTGGTATGGATGCAGAAAGGGTGCACATTCTTTTTCCATACGTAGCTTCTTATGCATTTTTACTTAAAGAAATTACAAAAAATTAATGAGATTTTGTCCATAATATATTATTGGTTATATTTTCTATGTCACATGTGGTTGGTTTTATCTGCTGTTCGATCTCAGTCAAGACTAGGTCATGGTTAGTTATGTAATGGCATTTAAAACCACAAATCTGAAAAAGAGCGTACTTTATTCAAACACTTGACTGTTAAAATCTAGTGTACTACTAGGAGTGGGGTTCAAATTGGCAACCTTCAAATTACAAGACAACAGCCCTAACCGGGATCGTACCTGCTGCCTCTAAGTAACTTACTGATTTTTAATAGATGCAGTTAAGTATATAGAGTAGCATTTAATAGCCACTATTTATTTTATTATTATTGCGACTGCTGCACTAAAAAAAAATCATCTGCAGCAAAACAAACAATCTCGGCACAGTCCTCTTCCCGTAAGTAAACAACCCTAGGGGTTATGCAAACAGTTTTTGTTCTTCATTTACTTACTACTGGTAAGTTATAAATGTGTTCACAGATTCCAACAGTTCCAAGAATGTATACATGAACAGAAATTTTCTAAAACAATTCGTAATAACATAACTACCGTTTTTGATTTTGTTCGAGATGTTTGGCCCTTGGAAAATGTTCCTGTTTCGTGAATAACACCAACTGGAGCGTCAGAGCTGCACTCATCTCTGTACTGGCAGCTATTTGTTTCACCATCATGCATATTTGCACACTGGATTTTGTTATATTGTACAAGTTAAAAATTGAATTGTGGAGAAAAAGACTGCTCTTTATGTGTGGGAATCACTGTGTAGTCGCTTTTTCTTTTTAAAAAGTTTCCCTTACCCAAAAGCAAGAATGATTTTTAACATGTTAACCTGTGTGATACTGAGCAAATACTGGACTTCGCCAGCTTTCGGGGGGGGGGGGAGACACAATATCAGTCCAAGATAGGAGATGTAAATGTATTACATTCAAAACAGCTAATCAGTGAACAACCTTTTTCTTGACAACTAAAGGCCCCACCTCCACCCTCCATGTAAACAAGCAGTGTATCATTTGAAATAGTTTGCTCTCGCTTCCCGCTGCAGAGACTGGTAACAGGAAATGACACATACAGCACATGCTTATCTTAACTCTGATGGAATTTGTGATGTATCCCCTTTACAAAAACTTGCTTGAGTTTCAAGTTTCACTCTGACACTAATCAGTATTTTCTGAAGTGAGGATTGTTAAATTTGGTGCTCAACATGTAGAAAAAAGAAAAAAGAAAAAAAAAAAAAACAATAATCTGATTTTGATCATTAGCCTGAGTTTGTGTCCAAAGGTATTTTTAACCCAACTCAACATGACTAAACTGCAGCATACGCTCTTGTAGATAAACAAGGTTTTACAACACTCATAGTATACATTTCTATACTGATCTGGTGCAACACCTGATCTTATCAAAGGACCAAGCTCATATTCACCACTGGATAATTGTGTCAGACATAGGAAGAAAACAAAAAACATAAAATAATGCCCCGCACACCCTAGAAAGGAGTCTCCAAATGAGAGAGCACTGAAGTAAACCGATGGAATCCATTTTAGGGTTATGGTCTGGTCATGATTATTCTCTGAGTGAACCCTTAAAGAAATAAACTGCTTCATTTTGAAATCACATCATGTGATTGTAAGTACACAGTATCGGTTCCTTTAGAAGCAAAGGCACAAACAATCATAGGAACAGCATCAGTGGATTATTATGTCAAAACCATGTAAATTCCACATTGCCTCAGTGTCTAAACAGAACTTATTAAACAGAAATATCAAAAGGTTAACTGCAAAACAGTTGTGACCACCCACAGTTTGCACACACACAGAATTTCAGAACAGTCAATATGAAATATATGTGATAAGGAAACTCAAGCAACTATTATAACACTGCTGCCATTGGGTTGCGAAAATTTATTAAAAAAAAAAACCCAACATGTGACTTAAGTCAACATGACCACAAAATGCATTTTTACATGCAGCCATTTAGGCTATATTAAATATCAATTTAACATGATTTAGACCATACAATTTGAAATAAGAAAGTATAAACCAAAAATATTCCCACAAAATATTTTGAAAAATAGCACAAAACAACATGCGCATAATGAAGATAAAGAATGATTTAGAAGGCAGTAAATCCAGGGTCACTTAAGTACTTAAATCCAGTACTTAAGTGCTAAGAGCAGTTTAATATATAGATTTTAAAAATGATTTCTATGTGGATTTGAATGTAAAATATACTATAGATGCTTGCAAAACCATTGCCTCCCTGAGTCTTGCAGTGAGAAAGATATCACCACGTAGCTTCAAGAGGCTCAGCCCATGACATGCGTCGCCTAGCAACCAAGCCCTGTCATCAGCAAACTGATTTTTAGCAGTCACGACTAACAGGCAAAACACATCTTTCTCTGGGCAGCGCTGATAAACACCATCAACACAGGGGGCTGTATAAATCGGCAGTTTCGAAACACTCTGTACAACAAATTCAGCGTCAGATTGGAAAGCGTACCGTTCGGCCTTCCGTCTGCAGCACGAATCTAATGTTTAGCAGCTGACCAATGGTCTGCCACCAGTCTGGGGGGAAATTATTACAAATTACTTGCTATGATTGCTAGCTTGTGACATGCTTTTTAAACGCAACAATGAGACCTTTTTTAATGTCCTTCTCCTCAACCTTTTCCAGTGCAGTCAAGCAGCGTGGTATCAGTCGACAAAGGCATCCCACCACTGCAGCACCGCACCTGGTTTTTACCGTTCATAAAAGTCTACAAATCCTTTTGAGCATACTTATAATATGATACCTTACTGATATAAATCGGGGACCCCCTCACATTTCTCCAGAAGAGCATTATTGCTAAATGCTGCACTATGGTACACGGTGTCTAAAGAACACCCATTTACTGATTTTAAAGTGTTATTTGCTAAAAAGACAACAACTTACAACTGCCTTTTCTCTGCAGAAGTGTACTGACATTTTTACCTGCAATAAAATACCGTCAAATGCATTTTTGGAAGATTTCATCCATTGCGGTGCCCAAATGAGAGGTGAAAATAATGCATCGGATGCAGTTTGCAACGGCCTTTAATAGCACCCCTGAGAAATGTAACCGTTGCTAGGTTACGCCTCCTATTGACATGTAGGCAAGAAGAATGTAAGCACAGGGAGTTGTCTATTGGGGGAAAAAATTAAAAGCGCAAAAACAGATTAGTAAACATGTAAAACCCTCAGTTTATGAAATGATCTCTCTTGCCTGGACACGTATTTTAAATCAGATGTGATATAGATGTATTATAGCACATCTGCCTTGGGGACGGTTCTGGTAATGTCTGAGATCACTAATATACACCTTTTGGCCATATTATACAAAATATATCACTAAAACTGCATTAACTCCATATGTACTAATTGCTTAGGAACTATGAAATGAAGCTAAAGTAGCAGCATAGTCTGATTGTTCGGTTCTATCCACATCTGTGTCAATAATCTCAGTGTATAAATATATAAGGGACACTTTAAATGCACTAATCACATTAAACCTCTGTCATAATAAAAGGGACAGATGAATGAAGTTAAAAATAGATATCTAAGCAATATCAGCCAAATCTATTTTCATGAGCAGACAAACAAGTCAGGCCGCATATCATTGAGGTCACACTCCATACATAGCTGAGGAACCAGTGCAAAATTTCATGGCCACTTGGTCAAATATTTAACATGTATTATACAGAAAGCAAGATTTTAAAACCATTTCATAAACAAAGAAAAGCAAATGTGCTGATCCCAAAATCACCTCTTTCTGGGGAAATAAAAATGTCATGACAACAGACTAATACTGGCATCATTTTCGTGGAGATTTTTTCAAGTATATCATTGAATTTTGAAAAGATTTTTTAATGTACTGAAATTTATTTTAAGGAATTATATTTTAAGTAAATTACATTCCATAAACCTATCAATCTCCTCCTGGTTTAGTTGAAGAGATTTAAAGAAAGCAAGCAGACCCCACTTTGGGCCACAATGCGGTGGAATGAACTCCCTCTCTTTCTCAGAGCTGCTGAATCCCTTATAACATACAAGACGGGTCTCAAAATCCATTTATTTCAGACCTGATCTCCTGACAGCTGCGTAAATGAGTCAAACACCATCTCTTGCTATAATCCAAGTACTTTCAATTTGAATTTCACTTCTGTAGGCAGCTACTTGAAAGACATGGGTCTGCAACATGGTGGTATCAGACAAACAAGCCGTCCTTTACTCATTGTCTGTCTGTATCTAAAGCTCTTCATCTGTTGACTTGAATGACTCAGATACGTCTCACTTTGGAGAAAAGCCGCCGCCAAATGCAAAAATATATCTACAGAGCAGGACATTTGTTATTATAATTCATATAATGATTTCACTACATTCAAAAAATAAACCTCATGAAAAATAAGAACACACATCACATGCATTAGCAGAAAGTAAAAAATTTCACTGGAAACCGCACCCTGAAATTTTCCGGCACCATGAAAGGTACAAAAAATAAAAAGTGATCTAAAGGAGAGCTTCCCCCTCCGGTTCCAAGCCCAGCCCCCACACCTCCTCCTCCACTTCACATGCTGGAGACCAGCAAGGCCATCACCCTCGGGTTAGGGGAGCCAGTCTCATAGCAACAAGTGGAGCACATCCCTCAGCAGGGCCGCGTTCGGGCCCCCGGACAACGGCTCCAGGTGCCTGGCAGTCTCAGGCCTCACGGGACGGGCAAGGAGCAAGCCTCCATTCCTGAGCCACGTGTGTTCAGTCCATGTCATTGATCGCGTCAACAGCTTGCAGTGCTCAGATGAACAAAAAGAGAGTATGGTGGTTGTCACTATGTGAAGGGGCAAAAATGGCAGGAGAGGAATATGATGAACGAGAAAGTTGGGTTGAAATCAAGCAGAGCAACTGAATCAGAACAGCACATTTGTTTTCTGCAACAAAGAAATGTGGACAGTTCTTTATTCGTGCCGCAGACACTTTTCTCCAAAGCAACTCATAATAGTTTACTCATTTATCAGGGTGGGCAATTTTACTGTATCACTTCAGGGTGAAAACCTTTCTCAAGGGTACAACAGCAGGAGTACATATTTGAATCCAGGCCCTTCAAGTGCTAAGTGGCACCTTTGACCATTACATCCCCTGCTAAATGCACTCCTGGATGAGACTTTTTCATTCCAGATGTACAAATCCAAAGTCCGAGATATAAAAGAAAACTTTCAGCTGAAGTGACCAACAACAGAGCCATAAATACGAGTTTAACGTAGAGGCCGAGGGAACAGAAAAACACTCTTAGCTGTTTAACCACAGTGACAATGTGGTCATCTTGATGATAATACAGCAAGTACAAATATGACGATTGGGTAGCAGGTCATGCCCAGTTTAGGTTCTTTGTAATCTCAAGGTACTGTGTTCAAAACCCCCTCCAGCTGAAGTATGCTTCATCAGGAATTACTCTAGTAAGAATACCCACTCACTCTTTATCGAAAACCGCTGTTGCTGTCCAGTTCAGGGTCGCGGTGGTCCAGAGCCTATCCCCGGGGTACGTGCAACCTGGATGGGACGTCAGTCCGCCGCACACACGCTACTTCACTAACATTACGGGCAGTTTGGAGTCACCAGTTCACCCGAAACACACATCTTCGGACTGTGTGAGGAAACCAGAGCACCGGAAGGAAAGCCACGTGAACAGAGGACAGGAAAACTGTGAAACCGAGTCTGATCGAATCCCCAGCACAGGAGGAGCCCTATCGACACTGACATGATTTAGCGACTTGTCCGAAGCGCTGGCGGCGAGTGAGAGCAGCCCCCGTCGCTCCCTCCTGCTGCACAGACCAGCTGTGAGACTGAGGGAACACCGGCCGACACTGCGCACACCTTCTTTCCCAGCAGAACTGTTGTTCACAAACAAGGACGAGCGCACCTGCACCTCCAATAACGGGGGAGGACCACCACGACGAGGATGATGATGATGATGATGATGATGGATGATGAGCGCACGATACACACTTGAGAAAGGCTGATCACAAAGTAAGCACGTGTCGTGTCCCCTTCGCTGTGCCAGCTGTCCAGCTCCCTAAGTCAGTGTCTCCGTTCACTCTCACGCCTCTCTCTCTCTCTCTCACACACCGCAGAGTGTGTTTGCGCTCTTACTCTGTCTCTGCTGGTCCGCGCGCCTTCTCGCTGGCCGGGCTCGTCGATGTGCGCCGCCGCTGCGGCTCTCCCGGGCTCTCCCGGGCCCCTCCAGCGGCGCTGTGGCTCAGCCTCGCCGCTGGCACCGCGGGGATAGAGCGCTGCAGCACGGGGCCTGCGCTGGCGGCCGGGCGCGCGGAGCTCCACGACCATCCGTCAGAAGCGCGGACCGCCGGTGAGCGACCGCCGCCGCCGCTCATACAAGGATGGCCTCTCCGCAGGGCTCCGGGGGTCCGAGATCACAGCCCCCCAGCATCAGGGCGACAGCACCCTCCCGCGTCCTCCATCATCCTCCTTCATCCTCGCTGCCTCCCACAGACCGTCTCTAGGCAACGGAGCTGCCGCCCCCTGTCGGTGATCTGTAGCACTGCGGGTGGCGCAAAAACCTCCCGTCCGCTCCGAGAGCGCAGCTCTGCTTTATGTAGGACTTTTATCGGCAATTCGTCTTCTTCTGGGAAAGATCCAGCGAATGATCGTTCGTAGAGGACATGCATGAAGTTGAAATACATCAAGTTCTGAAAATGAGAACTTGCAAATTTCTCTGGAAGCGTTAGGAGTATTCTGGAGGAATGTCTCATTAGAGACTTACCTCATTTATACTCATGCTGGCTTATTGCTGAGAACAGTACAGTACTTGGCCCAGGTATAATTTTAACAGAGCAATTCAGACGAGAAAGGACCGTGCTTAAGGGTACTACAACAGAAGGGGAATGGGGCTTGAACCAAAGACGTTCAGGTCAATGTGTTTAAGCACTGAACAATGTAATGTAAAACTTTGAAAAAAAAACTGCTGTTAAGAAGGACAGCGTCAGCGCAGCACTAATGACTTGCGCGACAGCTGCATCAATACACAAAAGATAAACAGAACACCAAGTTCCTTCTCGTGCCTCCGCTGTCCCCACCAATCAATGGCCGCGTTTCCTCCACGTGTATGAGCCGAACTCGAAGGTGATTGGTTGTCGTTGCCCACGTGACATGCTGCGCTATCGCGGCCGGCCGCCAGCATCACGTTAGTCTCCGTTCACGCTCCTGGGTGTGGGAGGGGGATAGTTTGCGTCATATAAATGCAAAGATTATACTAATACAAAAGCTACGTAAACATAAAGGCTGTATTTCACTGTTTTTACGTGCACGGTCTCTCGTGGGAGTGTAAAAGCAGTTACGATTGATTTCTGCGTCTGCACGCGTCCTGTTTCGTGCGTTATTGTTTGTGCCAAACGAAAATACACAATTTAATTTAGTATCGCTTTCTCATCTGTACATGATCATGCACCTCGGTGTGACGACCACTAATACAACAATACCCGGAGAATGAGCGGCTGCGGAGCGGAGTAGCGCAGCGAAAGCATGCTGCTGGCCTTATCCGGAGGTCGATAGCTCGAAACCCCCCTCTGCTACATTAACGAGTTTCTCCTTTTAAAATGTACAAAAAAATGAATAAATGTGCACTCTCTACGCCGCACCTTGTGCTTCATCTGTTTTCTTGTTGTTGTTTTAATAAAAGATCAAATATGCCACGTAGTCCATAGGCCGGGGGATGTTGTACCAGTCACAGAGCGGTAATCAGCGCTACATTGTTGTCATCATACCATGTGAAAAGCCTTGAACAAAGGCGTCCGCGACATCCCTTGTACTGTATATAGTTACTGTACTTTGTACAGGTACAGTGAGTAACACTAAAATGACAGTAAAGTAAACAAATGATCATGTCTGATACATTTTACTTATTATTGGGTACTAGACACAAACAAGGAGAATACAACTTTAAGTTTACTAAGTCTAAGCCACTATTATTTATATAATTATACAACTGGTACCTTATTCACGAATATTAAGGGTGGTTTGAACATACGTTGAGGGACCAGAAAACCTTGCGCAATAGGCACCGCTGGGATTCGAACCCAGGATCTCCTGTTTACTAGACAGGCACTTTAACCAACTAAGCCACGGCGCCACACACTTATTCTTTTGAAAGGGGATAAGGATACAAGATCAACTGAATTGTTTTAGGTACGAAACGTATATACGACTATAATATAAATAATCTACTGTATTTTTCCCACACATATCCTAATTTCTAGTATCCACTTATCCGATTGTCTCATTTATCTGATTTATTATTAACCTATGCAAACTGATTACATTATTATTCAAAATACCCTGGTTTTATAGAGCAGGTCAAATACATGACAGTTTGTATTTGTATGGATTGGCTTGCCTGTGTCGGTGTAGCCCATCCTTTCATATACACATCTGCGGAAGTGCGCAGCTGCCGCGCAGCTCTGCTGCCCTCGAAAATCTTTTATTGTTTCACTTCATTTTGCAGCGTTTCATTCAGCGGGTTGAACAGCAACAGAACAAAAAAAAAAAAAAAATATCGTAACAAATACCAGTGCATCATGGCGGACGAGCAAGAAATTATGTGCAAATTAGAAAGCATCAAAGAAATAAGGTAATTTCCGCCTTGTGCGTAAATCTGTCTATAAATATCGAAGTAATGCCGAGTCGAGAAGTGAAGCGGACAGACGTCTTTTCTATTCGGAGAAACGGCGATAAACGTTCTTCATTTCTTCGTGTGGGAAGTAAGGTCTCTCTGTAGACATGTAGAAAAGGTAATGTTTTTGGAAGCAGTGAGTGTTTTTATCACGGCGTTTTGGGAGAGGCGCTCCGGACGCGGCCGTTTCGCTCGACGGCGGTCCGATAATAATAAATAAATATGAGTCAGTTTTGGGAAAGACGGCCGGCGGCGGAGAGAAAGTGCTGGAAACCGGCGTTTCGCACACAAACAAAAACCCTCAAACCAGCGTCTTATTCGTGCGTTTCAACAGTACAGTAATTATTTTTAGCTGTTGGTTTGGGTAGGAGATCATGTGTTCTTAAGTGAAATGCCATACATTTCCATTATAACTGGAAATATTAGTCTAATAATTAGAATGAATAAAAATGCTTCAGCCCTGTATTTACCATTCATTGTAGATGCTGACAACCAATAGATGATAAAAAAATACAATACTTGGATAATGTGAAAACAATAGATAAAATAATGTAATTGAAAGCCTTGTTGTTTCCTTGTGGAGAATCACTGTTAGAATTAGGAGCAGTTGAAACCCCAAGCACAGTTTTTAGAGGTGCCTTTGTGTACAAAGAGCTCCTGAGATGCTGGTAGTTGTACGTTGTAGGGAGTCTTAGCCGTCTTTCAGGTGTCCGGGGTCAGGGATGTCTTCACCAGGCTCTTTGTTTACTTAGTGCTTTCCCCTAAATTGGGATGGAACGAGTCCCATTGAAGAGCAACGATTATGCTTCGGTTCCGATCGATTGATTGGTCGGTCGTGTCGCCTCGCCTCCTCATCTAGGAACAAGACCATTCAGATGGAGAAGATCAAGTCGAGACTGAAGTCCGAGTTCGAGGCGCTGGAGTCGGAGGAGAAGCACCTGAAGGAGTACAAGCAGGAAATGGACCTCCTGCTGCAGGAGAAGATGGCCCACGTGGAGGAGCTGCGACTCATCCATGCCGACATCAACGTGGTCCGTATTTACGGGGAGGCCTCGCTTACTGTTTGTAGATGGACTTGGAGTGGAAGCTCACAAATGGTGGCTTATACCAAAAAGTAATCCGTGATATGGATTTGTACTTTTTTTCTTTATAGAGATATGTACAAGTTAATGTCAATAAAGATGTATGTGAAGCAGCAGCAATTAGTTTGCAGGGTTAGTCCAGCTGCTGCGGTACCTTGTGCCCCTAATGTGTCACTGTTTTTGGGGTTTTTTTTTTTTTTTTTTTTTTTTTTTTTTGTTCTCCCGTTTGCAATGTGTTGTGTTCACATGTCTGCTCACCTGTGGTCCTCCAGATGGAGAACACCATAAAGCAGTCTGAGAATGACCTGAACAAGCTGCTGGAGTCCACTCGGCGCCTCCACGAAGAGTACAAGCCCCTGAAGGAGCATGTGGATGCGCTGAGGATGACGCTGGGTCTGCAGAGGCTGCCAGACCTGTGCGAGGAAGAGGAGAAGCTGTCGCTGGAGTGAGTCCGTCCTGGCTGGCGCGACCCGATCCACATAGTTCTCTGCATCTGCATATGGGTCTCCGGACATACCTGATCTTAACCCCATGAGTGAGATTGGTTTGTGCTGAAGAACGTAGTGCTCTGTCAATCATAACTATCTGAAGGCTTCTGTTAAAATATGTGTAGTGTTATTAGGTCTCGTTTAGGTTCAAGTGGATGTAAATGTTTTCTTCTAAATGTTCTGGCTTTCAGATGTCTGAAATTTCAAACATACATATGGAATTTTCAGTCTTTTACACGTCACGGTATTTTTAACACTGAAACGCAGTTATGGCAACTATATCCTGAGTTTCTGGTGCTCCCAGTCACCAGCTGATTAATCGATTGAGATCTATCTGTGTTATTGAGAAGTGCACACTATAAGCTTGTCGAATAGTAAGCGGGACTAGAATCACGTGTGAGCGGTGCTTTCTTTGCTTTCTGCTTCTCGCAGTTACTTTGAGAAGCAGAAAGCGGAATGGCAGACGGAACCCCAGGAGCCCCCCATCCCAGAGTCTCTGGCGGCCGCCGCTGCTGCCGCCCAGCAGCTCCAGGCCGCCAGGAAGCAGGACGCCAGACAGACGGCCACCTTCAGGCAACAGCCCCCGCCCATGAAGGTGAGCGGTCCCGTGCACACAGACAGGGCTGAATCACACTGCCTGAGGACGGGGGGGGTGGGGATTAGTCAAGATGATGTGGCCTCATCTCCAGTGCTGTGTTTGCAATAACACAATTATGAAAAGGTATTGCAGTCAGAAATTGGTACCAAGTCTACAGCTTTAATATCATCAGTCCCAGGTATGGTCAGTCAGAGTTTTAATATCATCAGTCATTTTAAAAAAAAAAAAAAAAAAAATGTTTCTGCATTATGATACAGCAAGTTGTTTTGTTGTAATTGTGAAAATAAATTTACATTCATTCATTTAGTAGACCCTTGTCTCCAAAGCAACATACATCTCAGAGAATAATACAAAAGCTGGATAATATATAATCTTTATCGTCTATCATCTGTATTCATCTTGAAGATGAGTAGTTATTCGTGTGTGTGTGTGTGTGTGTATATATATGTATATGTGTATGTATGTATGTATGTATGTGAATAATATATTCCTATGTGAAGAAAATATATTTGTTTTGATGTTTTTTGCTGAAGGGACTTGATTTTTTTCTAAACTACTTAGAATTATTCACCCATTTATGGTGCAGAGTAATTGTTACTTTCAGTTCAGGGTAGGTGTTGTGATCAAGGGTAGTAGTATAGGCATGTGACTCGAACCTGGGTCTTTGGAGTCCACAGTGGTTGCTCTATCCACTAGACCACCTGCTGCACCTTAAGTGTTTGTTCAGCCATACTGGAAAGCTTTTAGCTAAGATAGCTTTCGTTTACATCTGTAGGGTTGGGATATTATAGATTATGCTTTTAATAAAATTTTGTCAGTCTGATTCTCCCTCCTCTTTTCCTTTTGGAGGGAATGGTCCTTCCCTTAATGTTGACAAGCCATCTTTTGCTGTAGGCGTGTCTATCGTGCCACCAGCAAATCCACCGCAACGCCCCTATTTGTCCTCTGTGCAAAGCCAAGAGCCGTTCGAGGAACCCCAAGAAACCAAAGAGGAAGCCAGACGAATGACGAGAGGCACGGATAGCTACCGCTTTAGGACTTTTATTTTAATCTAAAATATATGCAGTTATGTGTGATGTAAGCACAAACTTCTAATTATTTTTTAACTGGAGGTGTTTTTTTTTTTTTTTTTGAACAGTGTTAACATTTTTCTTTTATACATTGCCTGAATAGGTATATGTGCTTTTGGCTTAAATGAAATGGCCACACAAGGTTCAGAAGGCATTACTTTAACTTACCACATAGCTAATTGTAATTGTGTTTAGGACTATATTTTGTGCTGTGTGATATATGTGCTATGTTTCCCTGTTGGAGTGTGTGGTGGTACTTGAGTTTACTTGTGCAAATGGGGGGGAGGGGGAGCATACATTACCAGTGATGATGTACTCTAGCGACAGCATCGTATTATAAGGATTTTGTGAAGTAAGAATTTCATTCATTTCAGCATATGAAATATTTTTAGTATCCCTCATGTCTGTACATTGTGATCCTGGCTGCTCAATTCATAATATACTGAGGGTTCATTAAAAATCTGTTCATGACCTCCTGACGACCCAGCAAAAAAAAGGTTTTAGATTTATTTCTGGGATTTCTAGAAAGTTCTTCCCCAAAATGTAGTATAATTTCAAAGGCATAGAATGTCTTTGATAAGGTGCATTAGAACTTAAGGCATTATAGCACGAATAGACTGGTAGAGATGGATTGTCCTCTTGAGTGGACAAAAATGATTGATGTGTCTCAGGAGGACATACCCTGGAACTGAATGCAACAGACCACATATTGCACTTTATGTTGGTGAGCATGCTTTTCAAAGTTATTGAGCAGAAGTCACATTTCTTGGGTTTGCTGTGTTATAAAAGGGATTGATTTGGTTTACCACAGTGTGATACCTAAGAATCTGTTTTTACAGCAATGATACTGGCGTATGTAATAACATTCACCAGCATAGCTTTTACTAAAGACTTCATAAGGTCTTTTTCAAGTTTCATTTACTCATGAGAATATTTTTTAAATTAGTGAAATACCTTAATGGTTATTAGCATCAATCTGCTTTTTTTCAATGGAACAAGAGATCCAGATCTGCTCTTTGCAGTTGAAAAATTACAGTTTAAATATATTGTGACCTTTAATAATTGGGAATAAGGTTCCACACTTGTCTAAAGAGTTAAACTTGTTGTAAAGTACTCAGATGAATGTTAATGGTAATTAATGCTGTTGTTTAGTTTTCTCTACCATTTAATATACTGGCATATGTGTATTCATAAGATCCCTCTTTTCTGTGTTCACAAATATTGCTTACATTTTCACTTGAATTTTGACAGCCCGTAGAGCAAGATCATAAAGTGTTAAATATTTGTGTATTTGTGCCCGGACCCCTTTTCAAATGTGATTTTATTTTTTTTTTTTTTGTTTTTTTTTTAAATAATTTTTCCGCATTAATGGTTAAATATGTAACAACTAAGGTTGTAGTATTTTGATTTCTATTTCATGTCAAATATTTGTACATTATTGCCTTGGTTTTTATAAATAAATGTGTGATTGCCGTGGTGAACAAGTTAAGTCCATGTTTTCTGTTACTTCAAAATCATTTCTCAGTAGTGTTTGTGTCAAAGTGACCTCTGTTTCAGGTGAAAATTGTGCTTAATCGGGTTTATTGTTCCTTTTTTGTAGTCGTCATACTTTATGTAGTTGATTCCTTGGTCTGAAGGGACTTACAGAGTTACCTTTATATGAGGTAAAAAGTTCTTAGAAAGTTGCAAGAGCAGTTGTCCAGTTTCTTTTCTAATGCCAAGACTTACAGTAGCTCCCAGAGTTAGTAATAATTATCATTCATAATAATGTTAATTGTTAGTAGTGATATTGCACAGTAATAAATCCTGATTTGAAACCCTTCAGCTCATAAATTTAGAAAAAATTTGCATTACCAGCTTGTATGATCACAGTTAAACGGTGTTTCTGTACCTTGGAGGCAGAGCTCAGAGCAGCATCATGACTTGTAACTGATAACTGAGAATGTGTGTTCAATAAATTGATCAGACAACCACAATCAGTTACATTCTACAGATGACTGACATTTTTTCCTCCTGAAATTACAAACCTTGTTATTAAAGCATGGTAAAAATGCTGGAAAACACTTCTATTCCCCTATTACACTAATACGATTCGACACAAAGGGGCACTAACAGCTTTCTTTATTCCAAAAAAAATCAAGAAGTATGTTCAGTAACTAACAAAGAGAAATAGAGATGATGAATAAGCACAAGCTGCTTTGCTGTGTATCTCATGTAGGATCCTGGTGTTCCATGTATCCCATAAAATACTATCAGACCATTTGTACTGAACTATAGGCTGATTTTTACAATAATCTTATTTATATGTGGATGTCATGATTATTCCACCCCCTCCCTCAACTTTGTGTATGGTTGTTTATTGTCATGCCATTATTTAACACCATCCATTCATATTTGTGAGTGAGAACAGCTTTGCAGAAAGTTCCATGGGACTTGAGTGTCACCAGTACAGTAAATGTCATTGTATGGAAGTAATTACCAGGAAAGACATTACTCTAGCTCTACTGTCATTAATCATTCTAGAACCTTCATCTAATTGAAATATGTATATGTTTTCAGGAGCCAGATAAATAATGTTCTGTTTGGCAATGTACACACAGGCTTATTCTGTAAACATAACTGAAATATAATTATGAGGCGTCTTCATGTAAATGGTCAGAGTTAAAATGTTCACACACACTGTCTGAACCGCTTGATCCATATGGGGTCGCAGGGAGCCAGAGCCTAACCTGGCAATACAGGGCATAAGGCCGGAGGGGGAGGGGACACACCCAGGACGGGACGCCGGGATGCCAGTCCGCAACAAAGCACCCCAAGCAGGACTCAAACCCAGCGGAGAGCAGGACCTGGTTCAACCCACTGCGCCACCACGCCTCCCTTTTAAAATGTTCACACACACACACACACACACACACACACACACACACACACACACACACACACACACACACACACACACACACACACACACAGAGAGAGCAGGGTACACCCTGGACAGGACTGTACACCCATGCATTATAACACTACAACACACACAGAGACACAATTTAGAGTCACCAGTTTACCTGAAATGTCTGTTTGGACTGTGGGAGGAAACCAGAGCACCTGGAGGAAACCTGGGCAAATGTGAAGAGAACACACAAATTCCATGCAGACTGAGCCAAACTGGAACTCACATCCAAACCCGCAGCCTAGGAGCTTTGAGGCACTAGTACTACCCGCTGTCCCGCTGTGCCCTCCCTAACTTACAAGTGTTCCTTTAAAAACAATGTGCTGAACTCTAGACTTACTAACGTATGACAGATGTGTGCAAACTCAAACCAGCACTCTTTGCTGCAGCATCAGCATCTGCAAATATGCAACTTTCCGCAGATTTCACACCGACTGCATTCCATTGACCCAACTAGGAGTAATGGCAGAACTACGAAGCCCACAAAACGGCGACATTCAAAATCAGGCCCATTCATCACTGCTCATCACTCATCGTAATTCTGAAGATGACACCTTCTCACCTTTTATGTCATTTAATTGTTTGGGCAATATAAACCTAGAGTGTGGACGCTGTTTCCTCCGATTCACACTTTTCTTGCAGTTGGTTAATCTACGTGTCCAGCAGAGTGTCTTTGCATGCAGAAAACAGTCGTTCACCCACGGCTCCAGAATTCATCTTCGCCAAACGCCCGTGCAGGACGTGGCCTTTACTTTTTTATGGATGCCTTGAGGGGGGGGCGTGGTGGTGCAGTGGGTTTGACTGGGTCCTCCTCTCCAGTGGGTCTGGGGTTTGAGTCCCACTTGGGGTGCCTTGCGCCGGACTGGTGTCCAGTCCTAGGTGTGTCCCCTCCCTCTCCTGCCTTATGCCCTGTGTTGCTAGGTAGGCTCCGGTTCCCTGCGACCCCGTATGGGACAAGCGGCTCAGACGGTGTGTGTGTGTGTGTGTGTGTGTGTGTGTGTGTGTGTGTGTGTGTGTGTGTGTGTGTGTGTGGGGATGGATGGATGGATGCCTTGAGCCACAAGAAGGTGTTTAGAGGGAGACAGCTCTTTTGGATATCTCTTCTATTTGGGTGAATGAAATCAGTTTTGCACAGCAGGTCTGACACTTTTCAGCCTTCGTCGTACTCATGAAGTATTATGTAACAAACTAACAGGTCTACTCCTACTCCACGGTTACTAGTTTGTGGAACAAAATTCAGTCAGTCAGAGCCTGGGAAAGAGGACAGCAGGTGGCGTCGTGGTTAGAGCCTGTACGTTTGCACTCAGAGGGTCCAGTCTAAGTGCAATACACTTGATCAAGGTAAATTCCCTGAAATGATGCAGTAAAAATGACCTTGCGCTACAGTAATTAAGAAGCTTAACACTCTAATGAAGTCAGCTAAACACATTATTGTAGTAACCACAGTAACATTTTAACTACCGAAATCATGTGGTTGTATACAGCTGCAGGTTTTCTTATGTTTTAGTATATTTACCATATGTGATGATAAAATGCATATTTAACATTCTTATGATGTCTCCATTGAATGTCCTTTCAGAAGCAGAGTATGAAATACAAAAAAAAATCATGCAACATACAACAAGCCTGATTTCCTGTGACTGAATCTCATGGAAGTTATTACTGCGGTGTTAGAACAAAATGCTAAACTAAATAGTATCCACTGTTTGGGATGAAACATTAATGCATTTTAAAGTTTACTCCATGTTTCATCCTAAAATTAAGATTTAAATACACAACCAGGTAAGCTGTTTAGAATTATGGCACATAAATGTATTATCTGAATTATAAAATAATTGGCAACAAGAATGGTTTAAAACTTTATCAAAATGTTGATTTAGCTCAATCTATAAAATGCATGTTTTCGAAGGTTTTTTCCCCGACACCAGTACGGTTCCCACAAAAGGTCAGCTTTAGCAAATTCCCAGGTCTTTAATAATGTCTATCTGTGAAAAAGATTTACTGCTTCAAAAACAGCATTATTGTTCATGTAAGGTCTAATATATAAAGCAGGCTTTCAAATGTGATTTTTATTAAAAATAAAACCCTATGTTCTTGTCCTGCGGATGTAATGCATGACTTCCTTTCCAGTGATAGCACATAATGGTGCTCCTAATGCATTTTCTGACCCAGGCTGGTTTTGCATATATTAAAAATATTTTTTGGCAGGAAATTGAAGTCTATATCTAGATATATATCTAGTTTAAAAAAACGTTTTTATATTTAGCTATACTAGCCAATAATGAATTACTCACAATCGACAATAGTTTAAAATACAATTACAGTAAATATATGTATAAGCACATAAGAGTGATTTCTGTTTCGTGATCGCAAAGGGCCAGAATCTCCTTAGGAATCATTTATGAAATGTTTCTCACTTTCAAATCATTTTTTTTTTTAAATTAAACAATTATTATTTATAGAGGGGTGCGGTGGCGCAGTGGGTTGGACCGCAGTCCTGCTCTCCGGTGGGTCTGGGGTTCGAGTCCTGCTTGGGGTGCCTTGTGACGGACTGGCGTCCTGTCCTGGGTTTTTCTCCTTCCCCCTCCAGCCTTACGCTCTGTGTTGCCGGGTAGGCTCCGGTTCCCCGTGACCCCGTATGGGACAAGCGGTTCTGAAAATGTGTGTGTATTATTTATAGAAGAACAAAGTAAAATGACGATTGGATTGTCACAAGGACACATACAGTGCCTAAGCATAGATTGTGGGTATGAAGGATTGTCACCTGCCACATATTCCATTGCTTCTTTAGTCAGTTTCTTTTGTAGATTGTCCGTCTCTCTCAATTCTTTTTTTTCTGACAAAAACTCCGTGCTGTATTAGAATTCACAGAATTCTCCGGCTCCTTCTTTCAGAATAATCTCCAAGACACCAAACAACCTTGTTTCAAACCCGGAGGTTCTACAGAAATACGCTTCTGTCAGCTTCCACTTCATGTTTCCTGAACTGTATTTCTCCTCTAAATGCTAATCATGCTTGACTCATTCATGGAATTAACTGAGCATGCCACCCATACACTGCGGTCAAAGGTGTGTGAGGAGGGTGTCCTGCACATGGACTTAAATTGATTTGCTTCCTGCCTTTACGACTACTTCTGTCCAATCACTTGGTAATAGTCTTACTTGGTCTGTCAGAACTTTTGCACTGGTGTTCCCCTAAGCTCTGTCCTTGGAACCTTGCAGTTTTCATGAAAAAAATGAATAATTTGGTTTGGCTTATCTATACATTCCTTTTTACTTGTCTTACAGTAAAAGTCTCCTACACATTTTCCCTCTTTCCTCTGCAATACAATTTGGTCTGTCTGGGCCAATATATTCTTTAGTTATAGAATAACTAAATTGACAATCCTTGTAAACTTCTCTATTGGCATAATCAGCTCAGATGGTTACTTTTAAGACTGAAAGAAATGATATCATTACTGAATTGTCAATCTGTCATAGAAGAACCTGTATTTTTAAAAGTGCATGCAGAGTCTGCATAGACAGGAAGAAAGAACAAGAAAAGTAAACCTTGGTGACCACTGATTATTGATCTGAATGAGATTCAGGCCATCTGATATTACTGGCATGCTAATTTTTCTTTTATATATTGTAACTTGCTAAAATAATTCAGTTTTATAGACTAATTGTAGATTGTGAATGGAAGATTTGAAAATCATCTGAAAAAAGGAGTAGCAGATGATAGCCGGAAAGTATTCTAGGTGGTGGATGAAAGGTGTAGTAGATGGTCTATGGTAGGATTGGTAGATGGTAGATAGAAAGAGTGGATAGTGGATGGAAGGAGTGGTAGATGGTGGAAGGAAGAACTAGTAGATCGGGGTTGGACGATGTGATATATGGTGGACAGAAGGAATAGTGAATGGATGATAGAACGTATGGCATGGAAAATTTCTAAAGATGGAGGTTAGAGACCTTGAGGCCTGATCAGCATCCCCAGGGGAGCACTAATGGTTTGCAGGCATAGGCAGACAGCTACAGAAACAAGTCAGAAGTTGCACTTTTTTAGACGTAATTGGTCACGAACTTTAAAAACAACTTTGGCCTTCAAAGGCTGCAAGGAGTATTGATTCAATGGCCAGCTCTAAGCCATTATTTCAATAATAAGTCATTTCACCTGGTGTTCTATGACTAATTCACTCAACAACATCTCAAAATAGCCCAAAAGAACTGCTGGACTGTAACACTCATGAAGAGAAATTGCTCACCCTTACCTTAGCCCAACAATGATTGACTGTGCGAAACACTGATGATGCAAAGTCATTCAAATGAAAAAATAACGTAACATTAGAACACCGCTGACCTGACGAATGCTGTCAGCCAATCAAGCGCATCATTTCAGTTGACGGAGAAATACCACTGTATTCCTACTTCGTCTTGCAGCTTAAGTGTAGCTGGGATTTGTTGAAAAAAGGCTTTTTTACAATAAAATGGGAAATATGACCATCATGTCAGCTATATCAAGACTTATTCAGGAACTTATTAGTCTTCAGAGTGGGAGCCTCACCATCCATGGCAGTCTGCAACAACTTGCTGAAGCCCCTTCCCCAGAGCCACCAGAGCATTTATGATTTCTGCATTCGTTACGGTTCAGTAGTGCCATATCTGGGTTCTAGTGGGTTAGGGAGAAAGTAGAAGGCAGGATGAAGCTGAGCACTTTCTAGCCCTTTGTGAGATGTTTGTTTTTATACAGACAATATACTGCTGTACCAGCCCGTTGAGCTTTGGTTCACTGCACTATAATCCACTGCAAGGATTTTATAAAATGTTTGTTGACCTTTTTGCTGTTCCAATGTATCGGATAATTGTTGTACAAGAACGCAAGATATAATAGCTTCCAATGTTCAGCATTTAGTCAGGGCACAACTAAATTGTTTTATTATAGTATTTATACTGCAGATTCCATGTACAAGATACGTTGAAATGGTTCATAGGAAATAGATGTTGAAGGACAGGTTAACAAGAGCTGCTAGGCAATAATATATTGTAGCAGGGATAGCCGCATGGTCAGGGCCAAGGTACCACTCAACAGGTTTAACCAACAAAAACGGGCTGATTAAAATCTTAAAGAACAAAAACAGCCCCATGTTGTGCAAAAGACAATAACAAAACCTTGCCTTCTCCCAACAACCCTCCCAAACAGTCTTCAGTCAAACAGGACCCCCAAGGTCTTCAGCCCAGCTGCTTTAATAATCCTCCATCATGTCTCTTAAGTAGGTGCAGCCGGCCTTCATCATTCCCTTAGGGCAGGGGCAGGTCCTTGGGAGCTGTCCATCTTTCACCCGCCCACCAATTCACAATATAAAATCTGAATAGAAAAACTGAGGATGAGGATACAGAGTACCTGATGTATAGTGCCAGGCAAAAGTTTGAGTACATTTTGGCAACCTGGATAACACTTGCATGGGATTAACTGGACAGAAGAGGGAAAGTGAAACAAGAGGGTGTCCTACATCTCTTTGAACTACTTCAGAAGAGCTGGGGAGACACAGTGGATCCTTTCCTGATAAAACTTGCTAAATCTGCAAGCCTTATAAAACTGATTTAAAGCCTTGGCCTTTACTTCACCGCATAATGTTCCTTCGCATCAGTAGGATCAGCAGAAACACATTCAGCTGCAACACTTATTGATCTTTCTGTTCATCTAATAATCTCAGCCCCCACTCTGTAGCACGTAAGAAACAGTGCCATTTGTTTCACATTAATTTTCCTGCAGTCCCCTCGTATATCTTCCTGATGTGTCTTCTGGCTACTCTCTTCTAAGGTAAGGCAGACTTATCTGAAGGTTTGAACAGATGATGTCCATCCTATTTTTGACAATCTGGTACCTCTTTTTTCCACCGTTGCCACACTTTTTCGTATAGTTCCCAGAAGCGTAAGCAAACAATTTGATAATACAGTTTATGACTGTAATTTCACAACAAAATACATTTAGTTAATATTGCTTACTGTCATTACAATGTGGGTGACAAAGAGGCACAGCCGGTAGCGTTGTCACAGCGCCTGGGCTGTTTCGGCATAGGTTCTGATCTGGTTTAGGCTGTATGGAGTTTGCATGTTCACCCTCTGTGTGCGTGGGTTTCCTCTGGGTGCTCTGGTTTCTTCCCATAGTCCTAGGATGTGCAGTTTAGGTGAACTGGCAACACTGGATTACTTGTAATATGTGAATGAGTGGGTGTGTGTGACTAACTTGTGATGGACTGGTGTCCTGCCCAGAGTGTTTCCCCTAGCCTTGCACCTAGTGATTCCGTGACAGACTCCAGAGCACTGCGACTTGATCAGGACAAGAAGTTCATGAAAGTGGATGAATGTTATTATAATGTCTACCACCATAATTTATAATGGTCTTTTGCTGTATGCAATCACAGTCAAGGACATTACTTGAGTTTTTGTGTTCAACTGTAATTCCACAGTTAAATGACTAGCCACTTTGATGCCACACGTTGAACCGTAGTGGGAGTGTTTTACAGCGGGTTCCACATTTCTCCTGCCATGCAATTCATATCCACAGGATGGTGCTGTATGTCTTGTGGGTTTTAACCAACCGCCTGTCCCTGTTATATGTGCTGCCATTTTGATTGCCCAAGGTGAAAATACAATTAAACGCAAATGATTTGCTGCTGCTTTCCCAAATATGAGTTGCTGTGTTTTTATGCTTTTCACTGCTCATTCCCACATATACTGGTAAATCAGCAACTGGAAATCATAAGAATAAAGAATCAATTTAATTCAATCCATTGAGAATTCACCTACTAACAGATTTACATTTCCTTTCTGGTCACTAACGTAAGATATCAGATACAACACACATGTGTCATGAAAAGAAAAATAAATGCCACTCTTTGTGCACATTGTCAGAATAGCTACGATATGAATTACATATGATAGCTGAGCTCTAGAAGGGGGGTGTGGTGGTGCTGTGGTGTGGTGGGCTTACCTGGTGCCCTCTGTGTGGTGGGTCTGGGGTTTGAGCCCTGCTTGGGGTGCCTTGCAATGGAGTGGCGTCCCATCCAGGGTGTGTCCCCTCCCCCCTTGGCACTGTGCCCTGCAGTGCCTGGTAAGGCTCCGGCTTGCCGTGAGCCTGCTTGGGACAAGAGGCTGTTGACAATAGATGGAGTTGGGCAGCATGTGGTTAAACAGGGTATAGTTTAGTGGAGAAAAATCTGTCCATCAATAGAACAGTAAAATAACACTCAGATGCAAAACGAATTCAGAAAATTACTGGCTCATTCTGTAATTGCTTCATTCCCTATTTTGGTGTGATGAACAACATCGTGGACAGACATTTTCATATTCAGCAGGACTGTCACCTCCAGGTCCCCTGTTTGAATCCCCCTTTCTTTTACAGCACCCTTGAGCACGATACGCATTTAAAATTGTTCCACTAAACATACCCCCTATATAAATGGATATATAATTATAATAAGTAGCTAATTTTTGTCCAAACCTGGCAACAAAAGCTGCCTTTGAAGAAGTACCAGCTAAATGAAGGTCAACAAAACAGGTAAATCGAGGCCTATGTCAATACAGTCTGAACTGCAGTCGGTCAATATCACATTGATAAGTTATGCACAGAGTGGCAATTATGATGTTCTAAGCACACAAATATAAAGGTGAAGATGCTCCATGCAAGAATATATTATAACGCTTATATTACTTATCAAAGATCAAGGGAACAGTGGATCGCTCATAAGACTGTACATACTGTACATAAGACTGTATAAACAATTTGCCGGTAAGAGGCAACAGAGATGTCTGAACGACTTGAAAGAAGAGGACGGAAAATATTCTCATCATTAGAACGACATCTTCTCTTAGCACCTCCGGTAATTAGTCCTTGGAGGGAGTGTTGCTTGCTTCTCTTCAGCTGGCTGGAGAGGTGCCGAGAAATGAGTCCCATGATTTGCGTGCCTCTGATAAGGAAGAAGACGGGCTAAAACAAGAAAGTGTGTCAACAGATCAAACAGCAGCAAAGTTTGAGCCGCAAAGTCATTTCCATACAGCCCGCGGAAGATGCTTCCCCGGAAGATCACGGTGACTGCCGGAGCGTAGACTTCGGCAATCCCAGTCGTCTGAAGTTAAATTCCCCACATTTTTTCTTTGCATTTCTTTATGTTGGGTGCGATTTGCATGGAAAGCGGCCTTTCGATGGCATTCCATTTTGAACAACAGTCCCCGCAACGTGCCCAAAGTGGGACTCTTTTCTGCTGTTCCTAAGGAGCTCATGAAGGTGCGATGACTTGTAGGGGTGTTGCTGGGACAGGGTTTAAGTAACCACTTCATACTGTACTGTTCTACAGCCATAAATCGCCAGCCTTATGTCAAGAGAGCCACAGTGCACGGATATTTGTTAGGGCTTAATCTAAAACATTTCGTTTCAGCGTTGATCTCAGTATATTTATTTAATTTGTTTCTAAATTCTGTAACATGTGAAGAGTGACAAAATCAATGTAACTCAAGAGTCTGCAAGTGGTGTTCATCTGTAACTTTTTCCCTAGCAATTTGGTTTGCATACTGTAGTACTTTGATTTTTACTTCTTTTATGCAGCAGGGTAACGGTTCGTGAAGCAGCTCAGCACAAGTACCTTGATCAAGGGTACTAGAGAAGGAGCAGAGGTTTGAACCCAAGGAAACTGATTGCAAGGTGACAGTGCTAACTACTACGTCACCTGCAGTGCCACTACTGCACTGTTGCAAACCTCAGCATGTTTACTCTGTGAAGGACCTACAACAAAGTCCCCCACATAAAATATACCATATGAATATAGAATTAAATGTATACGTAGGTAAATATTACATTGAAATGCTAACATATAAAGAGTGACAATCGGGAAATTCAAAGGACACAGATATAAAAGTGAAAAATGCACCTATATATGTAACATGTGCAGGTCTGGCCTTAGCAACTGCAGGGTCCAGTTTGGACCATTTTGGTGGGGCCTCTTGGAATAAAATTATTTCAGAAAAGATATCTATATTTATTATAATCAACCATCCAATTTCAATAACTGCTTGTCCTGAGCAGGATGGGGGTGAACCAGAGCCTATACTGGAAGCAATGAGCACAAAACTGAGGAAGAGTACATGCTGGATGTGACACCAGCCCATCACAGGGTAGCCCCCCAACACACAAAGGGCAATTTTAGACAGATCAGTTGTCCTGAACAACATGTCTATGGACAGGAAACTCATGCAGACACAGAGCTAACATGTGAACTCCACAGACTGAGAGGGGATCAAATCCACATTTTCTCACATAACCTATAGGTGCTGTGAGGCACGGCCGTGCCACCCAATATCTTATGTTACTGTTAAAATATTTTTATATTCATTATATTATATTTTGACATAAAACATGTTAAAACAGAAGGACAAATAAATCTTCCTTGTTTTCTGTTTCTGTTCTGTAAACGATTTCAAAACGTTGTTTTTTGCTTTGTGGCACACTGCGAACAGTATTGCAAGACTGCAGACTCTGTCTTGGAGCTATCATTGAACTTGGGTGAGATCTGATCAATTTTCATTTGGAAATACTCCTTCCGACTGATGCCTCTGTGACTGGTATTGTCAAAAATATGAGTAGAGCACACTGTCTTTTGTCCCATCGGGCCAAATAGGTTCAACTGGCCTAAGGCCGAACCTGCATTTGTGTTTTGATCTGCAAGGCCAGGTTTCAGATGTAGAAAGTGTACATCAAGTTATTACCAGATAAGCATGGTCGTAAGAAATACACTTTGTTCATAAACAATGAGCACCATTTCTGCCTGCGATGTTCTTGTGTTTTCTTCCAAACCATAGGCACAGAAGAAGCCACAGGCTGACTTGCAATGAAATGCAATACTTGGGTAAGAGTTATGAAACAGAAAGTCTCGCTATCCCCAAGGCAAGTTCCCATGTTGCACAACTTGAGTTTTCCTTTATTTTGGATCAGTCCCAAGAAACATGGACTCCCCTTCTACCTGCTTCTTTCTTCTTCCACACTTCCCTGTGTCCAGCGAGCAAAATCTATGTGAACAAACGTGTACTTTCACTTAGCAGTTACAAAAGAGCACTTTGGACTAGCCACCCACATATTTACATTTAACTGATGCCCCCCGCCCAGAGCAACTTAGAATCTTAAGCCACTTACAACATTTTACCCACTTGTACAGAAGGGTAATTCTTCCTGGGGCAATTCAGGGCAAGTACCTTACTCAGGGGTACTGTAACAGGTAGTGGGATTTGAACCAGCCACCTCTGAGTCCTTAAGCAGCTCTAACCATGATGTGAGCTGTTACCGCCCACTCTAGCTAAAGAGGGAATGTCCGGTGTGGACCATAAAATATAATTCCTTGCCAGGTATGTAAGTGTAATCAGCCCACATTCTGCAACTAAAAAAAAATAATGTGGGTTGTGGTTGGAAAAAAATGGTGTGGGGGGCCAATCAAACTTTTTTTTGTTGAAGGTTTTTTGATTGGTTCAATGAAGCCCACTAAGCTAGTATCCTATTACAATTACAGAATAAACATATATGGAAGTGCAGGAAATGGCTTTATGTTTAAAACCTAGGTGAGGTGTCCAGGGGAACATCCTATATAGATTCACTGGACATTTACTCCGAAACTAAAAGCTCTCAGTTCAAGTCCTCGTGGCGCACTACTGTTGCAACCTTCAATTAAGAGCATAACTGGAATATGTTCCGATTAATATTTCCTGCTATGTCAATAGAAGAAACTGTTAAACTGTTTAGATAAAACAACTGTTTAGGTTGTACCAGGATCTACCCTGTCCCATTGCCTCCACATAAACTCTGGACCACAAGCAGATGAAGACAGTGGATGAACTGAAGGAAGGATGCATGGTTGGGTAAAACGCGCTGGCAAAGAAACAACAGTACAATAAACCATTTTTCTCAGACAAATATTTGTGCCAAAGCCATTTGGGTTTCGGGTTCCAGATGCCTTGCTCAGGGACACAGCTCTGGGAGTTGAGCTGAACCTCCTCACAAGCTTATTCACCACTGAACACCACTGTGCAAGAATATGCGGCACATATCCCTACATCAGTGTGGCTAGAAGTCCTTCTCAGTGGTGGTGACGCCGTCTCACAAAGCAGAAGAGGTTAGCTGCTGAAAAGGGACCTGGAATATCATTACCCCAGAGGTAAACAAGGATGCTTTATGAAGAAATAGTGCAATTCTTGCTATTAGAAAAATGAGCAATTTAAGTTTTCATCGTCATACCTCTGATTTTTATCACTAGTTGCTTGGTTTTTTTTGTAATATGTCAACATTTAAAATAAGATCTAATTACAGTTGAGAAATATGCATACCAACTGCTGTTGTTATTGATTTAATGCCAGCATGTTTTTAAAATAATTGTGTAAATATCCATATTCTAGCAGTGTTTAACATATATGATGTCTTGAATGTTTTACCTAGTGGGGTTTTATTTATTCATTGCGTTGCCACATTTCTTCAGAGCAACTTACAACATTAAGCTATTTAACCATTGACATCGCTGGGCAATTTTACTGTAGTAATTCAGGGTAAGTACCCTGCTGAAGGATACTGAAACAAGAGGTAGGATTTAAACCTGTAACATTCACATGGAAAGGTAACAGTGCTGCCCACAACACAACCTCCTCACCTTCAGTAAGAATCACAATTTCTTGGACTTAGAATATTGCTAAAATGTATATTATTTATTTTTTTAAAAAAGTTCTTATGTTAGTTAATTGCAGTTATTAACTATGGCATAATAAATCCATAGTAAATAAGCAATTGATTTATTAATACTAACTTTATTTTGTCTCAGACTGGTAATTCGTATGTATAATACAATGAAATGAAATTGTCACACACAATGGACAGCTGTGTGTAATCTCTGCTCTACTTTACAAAGGATTTTTTGTAATCTGAAAAATGGCCCTCTTTACATTTAATTTAGTTTAATTTGTGAAAACAAATAACTGTGGTGTTTCAACATTTCCTTGATCCGTGCAGCAGAAAATATATGGGAAAATGGTGCAGAAGTGATTTGGTGGCGCACAGGGGTTTGTACAAAAATAAAAGCTCAAAACAAAGATGTCACAAGAAACCGGAGGCAAAGACATCAATAGATTACAAATGATGCGTATCACTCCGTGTTTGTACTCTGCACTGTTCGTGCTGTTGCTGTTTCAACTATCTGACATAGAAAATGTTAACATATTCATTAGCGATGCGCAATCACATTCACTTCCGTTGCTGCAAGAATAAGCAATGAAAAGTCTAATTATCAACCAAAATGGATGCAACGCGTTCAAAGGTTTACCAAAGTACATGTGTCAGGCACTATGCTTTACAAGAGCACCGAGAAAAGGTCATACATAAAAATAGAACCTCGGTGTTGCAGGCAAAATAAAATTGCACAAGAAAAACCAGGAATGCTGTGAGACCAGAATCGAGACCCGCAGCTCCTGAAAATCCGGCATTATATTTGCATTTGCTGGTAATTTATTGCGAATTTACACATCATACTGTATAGCAGTTTAGTATTTCAACATTAAATTAGTGCTTTCAAGAGTTGGGTCAGTGTGGATAGAACATTGTATAAAATTCAGCTCCATTCCACATCAATGAAAGAACAAGATTAATCAGACAGAGAAAATGATATTCTACTGTTAGGCAACCAGAGCAGCCATTGATGAAACATCCACTGGGGAATATAACATTCACAGAGAACTTGTAAAAATATTTATTTATACATTTCTGGACAAATGACTATTATCTGTTAATCTAATCAATCACACACACACACACACATTTTCAGAACCGCTTGTCCCATACAGGGTCACGGGGAACCGGAGCCTACCCGGCAACACAGGGCGTAAGGCCAGAGGGGGAGGGGACACACCCAGGACGGGACGCCAGTCCGTCGCAAGGCACCCCAAGCGGGACTCGAACCCCAGACCCACTGGAGAGCAGGACCGTGGTCCAACCCACTGCGCCACCGCGCCCCCCTCTAATCAATCATTTAGTTAAATATGACTTTGTTCCATTGTTAGAATGTGCTACAGCGGACATCTTTTCAGGTGGCATGTTGGTGATGGCAAACAATGTGGTTAACAGATTCTCCTAATTAACCTGGAGGAGTCGATCAAACCGTGGTCTCAAAGGGGTTGATGTGACAGTGAGTGCAAGGCCGACATGCTGATTTGAGTAATTACTCCTCACATGGGGGTTGAAGGGTTAGGTGGATCGATAGACAGTGTCTGAATACTAATTGACTCAGGGTGCACTTGCAGCATTGGAAGAGGGTATTTACTGCTCTCGGTCAAGTCCTCTCTGGGGCTTATTCTTATACGGTGCTTCTATTAGTCCAGCCTAGAGCCAGCCAAGCCACTAGAGATCTTTCTTTGTTGGGAGACTGTTCACCCCCAGTCGAAAGTTCGAGTACACAATTACTGGGAACGACCTTTGTTTCAGTTCTGCATTCAATTAACGCTGTTGATAAGGAAATAAGCCATCGCATCTTCCTAGGCCACCAGAGATGTAAGACACTTGTGAATTGCTTTGCTTTCGCTCTTCGGTCCAGTTCGTCCCGTACAGGTCCTGCCCAGGTTGCCCACGTGTACTCAAACTTCTGATGTGTACTATATGTGCAGGAACCACAGCAGAATTTAAGGCTACCTAACAATGAAAATCTGTTTTTAAGGTATTATTCTGAAAAGTAAAGGATTATGTAACTAGAATAATTGAAAGCAAAATAATGAAAGCTAGCAGTCGCACTTCAGGGATGGCAGTTTATAAATGCTGCAATGTGTTTGTCACAAAGGAACCCACAACAATGGTTATGACTCAATATCTAAGCAACTGCTTTTTTGCCTTTCCCCATGGACCGCCGCACAGTGACAACTGGTGACAGCTGCACCACTTGGCTAAAACCCTCTGGTTAACCTGTAACTTCACTGTGTTCAGAAATGGAGTAAGATCTAGTACTGCGATACTAATACAGCGTAATGCTGCCATAAGTGGCCCTTCAGATTGCAGAGTATAAGTGGAGCTTGGCCTGTCGTGGGGAAGAGGTGGCCGCATGGGCAAGATCAAGGCACAAAACAGCAGAGTTTCAGCAAAAACAGGTTGATTTTAAACCAAAAGAACAAAACCAACAAACCAAAGCAGACCTCTTTTGAACAGCAACAGTACCAAAACCCAAATTCATTGAAAAAAAAAAAACAGACAAACTTCCCTCACCATTGCGCTCTCCAAAATACCACCCCAAAACTCTTCAGGCCAGCTGCCTTTGTAGTCCTTCTGTTAAGGCCCTTAAGTGTCAGCAGCCAGCCTTCATTATTTATTTATGGCAAGGACAGGTCCCTGGGAGCTGTCCTTCTTGCTTCTCCAGTCCTTCTGCTCTGGTTGGACCTCTCCACCGGCTCACAGCAGCAAAAACATTAAATGGAAGGTTTTCTTTCAGTAACATCTCAGTATCAAATTTTAAAATGGAAAAACACCATCACACACACTTTTTAGGTTTATGTCACAACAACTTCATGAAACTTGTTGCCAATCCAACGTCAACAATCACTTCTCCCGAGCAGGGTCGCGGCAAGCCGGAGCCTATCCCAGAGGTACAGGGCGCAGGGCTGCAGAGGGAAGAGAAACAACCTGGAGAGGACGCCAGTCCATCACAGAGCACCCCAAGCAGGATTCGAACCTCGGACCTGCCACAGAGCGGGCACTGGCCAAACCCACCGCATGACCACACCCCCCCTTATCACAAATCAATAAGTAAAATATGAAGTAAAGTTATCTTATACCATGTTTTTACAACAATGTTACAATAACAAGTACAAGCCGAGACCTGAGTCAAAGCTTTATTCGCTATTTTTATTATTTATCTCTGAAAGACTTGTGTCTGTGCATGAAAAGTTATTTTGCCTAGGAGAAGTGGGCTCAAAGACTTGCGAGGAAAACAGCAAAGTAAAGAAACACATTTGTCATCATTTATCATCATTTATCCAGGCTTTGGTAGCGTTCCTTAACATTTGCCAATAAGGATCTATTTCTCCAGAGGGTATTCTCTGAAAAAGAGGAAGGCTGAATGTAACACGTATTCAGGACCGGAATACATGTTCAGTGGAGGGAAAATCAATCGTGCTGTAAATAATAATCACTGCTACAATACGGAGACAAACAATAAGGAATCAAATGACACAGAAGCCACTCTCCTTGGGAGTGAGATCTGTCTCTCTTGATTTACCATTTAACTGACAGCGAGCATTTTCTTTTTATTAGCAACATAAAAACAGGAACAGCAATAGTTTATGAATATATCCACATTCACCATATATCACAAATATACAGTGACACAGTCTGCTATACATATATATATATGAATACATATTAGATATATATAAATATAATATATAATGTGTTGTCATATATGTGACATTAATTGCGATACTTGTGATCAGATATCATTATCCGAGAAGTCCATTGTCCAAAGAGGTGTCCAGCATTCATATGAGTTTTCATAGAGATTAAAAGCTAATTTTTCTTTTATTTAGGAAACTGATCCTTTGGGTTATCCATGTACCACAACATTCAGGTATAGACCCCTCAGCAAAATACTAGTACAGCAAACACTTCTCACAGGCATTACATGACCAGAAGAATTAAGTTTTGTTTTGGATAAAGCAGAAATAGTAACCCACAGCATAGCTACAAAACACCATGTGGTTTGCATGTTTCAGAATTTGCATTACTATGTAGAAACGTCCTGGGATTTGATTAAGAGGATGGGCCATGATTTTTCCAGCGAGCATAGAAATTGTGCTCGGCAAACAGCTCGTTGATTCTTTGTTCGATAACAGGTATATGCTAACTCTTGCTTGCATTCATTTGTGTGGCATGCTAAATGAAGCTTTATTCAAGCTGTTGTGAGTTGTTTGACAGGTGAGGCAATTCCTTTGTCTCCCGTCCTTTTTCAGAGCTGTTTTGAGCATCGTGTTGAGATGAAATGTCAACCCCCCCCCCCATCCCAGGACTAATGAAGAATGATTCACATTGAGGGCTTAATTCACTGTGTGTCTCACCACATCACTCTTTTTGTCAGCGGGCAGAGCTAATATACGTTCCATGGCGCTGGTGTTTGGACCAGCTATTATAATGGATCTTGTAATAAAGCTGCCATGGGAGAAGCAAAATACAAATGCTGCACCTCGGCTATTGTATCTGGCAATGGAAAACATCCCTTAGCATTATCTGAATAGTTGCGAAATAACTTTGCATTCAAGTTTTTCCTAAATACACTAAAGTTCATTTAATGTGCATATGCAACATTTTTAATGCAGCATTTGCAATGAGTACTGTACACCCCAGACATTTAGATTATTTTAGGAAAGTTAATTGGCCCTGTTGTTTCTATGTGCAATGGCTTTGCGAGCTGAAATCATAAGCTGCCTATTGTGTATGTGATTTGTGTTCATATTATTTCATAACGGGGTGGTTTAAAATTAGAATACCTTTCCTTAACACCCACAGATAAAAAAGAGAACTCGAAAAGCAGCCTCGGGTTCAAGACAGAGAGTAGAAAATTGTCGCTAAGTGTCTAATTAAAGGTGTTCCATTACGGAATGAAATGGTTTCCACGGCAACAGTACAGGATGCTCAAATGGCAAAGATGAAGAGTGCCAGCATGCAGCGGAGATGTGTTTAGCATATGGTGGGCTTTGCCAGCCTCGTTGGAATGCCGATGACTCTCATGTGGCCATCAGTGGAGTGACAAAACCCTCACAGCGATCAGTTTGATAATGTGTGTAGGAGAACGCTTGTTATATAAAGGTTTCTTAAGCCCACAAAGTGAACTGAGACTTTTAAATTGTGGAGTTTACTGGCAGAAACGGCAACACTGACCACCCCTTTGCTCTCCGAATTCCCCAAGACTATGTCTCATAAACCATTTCTTTCACTTTATGCTTCTGAGTTTCTTTAAGCACCTCTATAAGGAGTTCTGAAATACAGATGGTATATGTACTCATGTACAAGGTTTCCCACCACCGTCCCTCAAGAAACACCTCCAACGTATTTAATGCTCAAGAAAATTCTAAGGGTGATGTAAAGAAAAGAAAAGAAAGGTCGTTTGTAAAGAAACTAATTTTTTTTATTAACATGCTCAGATTTTTTTTGGCAGTTAATCCTGAATATGTACTGTATTTAGGAAAGGAGCTCTTTTACTAACAGGCTGCCATCAAATAATAAGTTTGTTCAAAACCCAAACCAGTTTAAATTGCCCACCCCGTCGAGGCTTTTCTTTGACATCGTACAGCTTCTTTCCTCCATTGGTAGACATGTAAGAGTCGGCAGCAGGCGGCGTAGTGATTCGAGCTGCCACCCTGCACTCGAAGGGCCTCGATCAAGGTACTCACCCTTAAAGGACACCGTAAAAACTACCCAGTTGTATAAACTGGCAAATAATTATAAGTAGCTAAATACACACACCTGACATTTTAATTTGCTTTGGAGGAAAGTGTGCGCTAAACGAACAAACAACCTAGATTTTTTCTGCTGTACGGCATTTGATCATGAATGAGGCTGATATAATTTTAGACCAAAGGGATGAAATTTATGAATTGTGCTGGAAATCATCTAACCACTGGTCATTTTCTAAAAAGCCTGAGTCCATTTTTAAAAAGATGAGAGAGAGAGAGAGAGAGAGAGAGAGAGAGAGAGAAAGGGAGAGAGAGAGCGAGAGAAAGGGAGAGAGAGAGAGGGAGCACCCCTAAAGAGAGCTGGGAGGGAGGCAAAGAGGGAGAGAAGCAGGAGGTTTCAGTTACACACTGAATGCAGAAGAGACTACAAGCCTATTCATCAATATCTCCATCCCATAAAGACCTAACCCTGCTTTCTTCACACCAGTTTTTCTCCTTCCTTCCAGACTCCACTTTCGCTTTAAGTACAACCGGGAGGCAAAGTGTAAAGACGAATCTCCTCTCCCAGCAATGAAAAACTCAGGTACAGTAAACATTTTCATTACTTTTCACAAATTTGCTTTCATACGTGCGGCAGAATTTGTTCTTTGCCTTTGCATTTTCACTGGACTGGAATGATGAGCCTTGTTATGCACAGAACAGCATTTTAATATAGTGTTGCAGGCAAGAAATGTGCATAAAAGCGTGAAGTGTGAGCAAGTATTTCAGCTCTTGCTAAGTGACAGCTGCTTATATAAAATGTGGAGCCTGAAACAAGAAGATTACAGCCATTCCATTCATACTTAATCATCTGCTCAACAATATTTTCTTCTGTACCTTCATGCAACCGAGTACCTTCTATTGTGCAAGACTGATCCCCACTGTCAATTAATTAGCAGATCAGTCAGAAAAAAGTACCTTCTTTCTATCATGATTTCCAGATTTAATATACAAATAGGCCTGAATAAGTCACTGATATTAACAGTTTCGTTTTCCTTCAGTTTAATTCAAACAATGATAATAAGAAATGAAAAAAGTGATTTTCTTATGAATGCATGCCAACTTGAATCTTAAATGAATGAATCAAGAGATATTACCTGCCTCTACCTGTACCTCTACATGTTTATTCCCACTGTAAATAAACAAAGCAGTGCCCTGGTGAACTTTTCCCAAACCCAGAATGAACGATGGGACATTTTCGTTCTCGTGTTGAAGGATGCCACCGTGAGTGCATCCTCAGGACTACAGCGCGAGAAACATCTCTGCGCCACATGTGCACGTATCACTTGGTACCAGCATTGGGATCCCACTTTTGGCCTGAAATATCAGCAATCTCCCTTTAATTACAAGCCGCTGTGCTAATTACCAAAAATCAGTGCCACCGAAAGCCTGCGAGCCTCACATCTTCACACTCTTCCAAGTGCCAGCAGGGACATTAACTTAAAAGGATCTTAAAAATCATGGCTGATTGCACATTTGGCTGCGTTTCCGCACAAACACGTCCAAGAGCAACAGAAGAAACCGCTGGGAACTGGCATTAATACAGGGGTAATTGCAGGCCTCTCTTAGGGCTAACATATGTAAGTTACTGCTTAAGTAGTTAGGTGGCATGATCACCAACGGCATTATTTTTTTTATCTTGTTTACAGTTGTTTGCATATGCAGAAAATGCTTAATTTCTTTATCTAGCCTGACAAAGTTTGTTTTTTTTTTTTTTAAACATACTGTTTTACTCTTTTTGTACATTATTCTGGAGCAGTACATGGAAATTAGCAGAAATAATAAATACTCATAGTGTGTTTGTTTATGCTTGCGCGTTCAACAAATATTACCACATACTCTGCATTAGAATAAAGTTAAGAAAGCAAATTTAGTGGTACAGACCCATACCAAAGAGTATAAATTAGGAATATGTTTGTCCAAAAAATAACTGTAAATGAGGTTGAATGTGAATTTCAAAGATTACTTTACAACAGAAAAAAAGAAAAAAAATTTACATGAAGGGACCACATGTTGGATGTTGATGTGTTTCCACCATTTGTTCTTTCTTTTTCCTATATCTGTAAAAATAATTATAGACGTCACCAACTAACAGTTATCTGTAAAAACTGAATGGTGTGATTGCAAGGGGAAAAAAATTACCATTTACACAATTTCAACATAAATCCATTAAAAGCCAGACCTAACTACACAAACAAAATGCAACAGCACCTTTTACAGTAATTTATAAGAATTGACCTATTTTTTGCCAGAAAATCCATCTCTTCAAAAGGTGACCACCGGGCTTAAGTAACCGCACCTAGTGTCCTTAATGAAAAGGGCTTCTTACTGGACACCATAAGATGGTCAAAAAAAGTGTACGCATATCAGTTAAATAAATTATGCATGATTAAATGTTTCATGATTTTTGTGACAAATTGCTTTTACATATAATATTTTAATAGAAAACCTGTACAAACAAAACAACTTTATGCTTTGTAAGGTTTATCATTCATCCCATTTTAAGTGCAATATGATCACATTTTTAGTTATTGTTTTCTTCAGTTATTTTGGAGATTAATATTTAATATAACCAATACAATCAGATGCATTTTATTCAAGGTTTAAACTGGAGTGTGAGGTGTGTTTTCCTGCAATGGGATGAGAAATAGCCCAGGCAGGGTTACAGTGGTCTTGTTCGTTTATCAACAGAATGCTGGTGCCGGCATCATTTCAGTGAACTGGATCCCTCTGTGCCGCGCACCATCTCGATACAGAAATGAGTTGCTGCTCTTTATTAAAAACAAAACCAAGAAAACAATTTGGATTTTTGCTTATATACCTTCTGATCAATTTCTCACACCTCCAGTGACGGCATGTGAAATTAAACTTTTTCATTTCAATTTCTCCTCCCTCCCTGCAGCCCAGAAGCATAAGAAGTCCACGGAATCATTTCCTTTGTGGAGATGGAACCTGGCAAGCATCCGAGGGGTAAACTGAAGGGGCGAGAAATCTTCAAGGTGCTTCAAAAACCTGCTAGAAGAGGGGCTGACGTGGTGAGAGGAATGAATCACTACTCCCAACAGCAGCCTGTGATTTTCGAGCAGTGGCTGCGGCTCTGGGTCTAATGATAATAACCTGATCTGAGACCAGAGCTGCTGTATTGTGAGAAACCAATTATGTCCCCCCTGGAGGGAAGTTAAAACTACAGATCTGTATCGGAAAAAAAGTGGAGGCACACAAAGGATTAAAAAAAGTTCTTCAGATGATAGACAGTCACTTTTAATCATTCATTATTCCTGTGTCAGTGAACTCAAGCAAATGTTATGAACATTTCTCCACCGCTGTGGGCTATCCAATCCATGGAGATGAAGTCAAAAATGCTGGATTGTTCCATTTTTGTCCCTCCGGGATTGGAAGGAGCTCATGATAGCAGTGCCCTGGGTAATATCACCAAACAGGTGATAGTTCCTAAACCCCTCGAGGACCTTTCATCGTCCATTATAGCACTCATGGTGGTTCTGACTCTAGCTTGTGCTGTCTTAGTAACATCACTGGTGACCTTCTGGTATCATAAATCCCAGCTGCAGGATAGGAAGCTGAAGCGAGCGCAGGAAGAGTACGAGAAGGATGAAGGAAAAAATGTCTCAGAATCATCCCGCTCTGGGACACTGTTGCTCGCCTGATGTCCACCAAGAAGTTTGTTAACTGTAGATCTACTGCCAGTCAAAAGTTTCAGTAGACCAATCTTGGAAATCTCAGAATGGGACAAACTGGATAGAAGAGTGAAAGCAAAGCAACACACAAGAGTCCTACATCTCTGCAAACGGCTGCAGAAGAACTGGGAAGACATGGCGACTCATTTCCTCACCAAACTCGTTCACCAAATGCCTTGTGAACAAGTTAGTCTCCAGCAAGAGGAGTCACATTTTTGACTGGAGCCGTGTGCAAGGCAACCTTTGTGATATATTGGCTTTTTTGTACTATTCAGTGTACGTTAAATTCCTGCTTTATCTTTAATTAGAGAAGTTCTGCTTGTCACCAGCTGGTGGCAGAGTGGTTAGGGCTGTCACTTTGCCAGATGGAGGTTTCTAAATTTTAAACCCACCTTGATCAAGGAATTTACCCTTAGTTGATACAGTAAAAATTATCTAGCTGTGTAAATAAGTAAATTATTGTATAGTAGCTTGTTCTTGTATGAACCTAATATTCCTAGTCATTAGGAACAAAGGTACTAGTTAAATGAAAGTTGATAATATTCTCTTCCTATGTACAATGTGGATGGATGGACAGCCACTGGCACATGGACCTCTCCAAGTATATTTTTCTCTCTTTTAGTTGGGAGTTTTTTTGTTTTCTTTTCTTAAATTGCCAGCTGGCTTAGTTTAAAGCTTTACTAGGAAGTATAGTTAGTATAGTAATTTCATGTATAGCTAACCTTTTATCTATGATACTGATGTCTCTTGATCTGTAGAGCAGTGCTCTCTGCCACTGTCTGAGAAGAGCACTTTATTGAAATACATTATTGCATTGTCTTAATATTAGAAGACCAAAACATATTAGAAATAAACATTCATTATAAAGAATGAAACATGACAGACTTATTAAATGAGAATTTTTTTCAGTCGTTGCTTTGGAGATTTTGTGTCTGTTTTTGTATGAAAGACACTTTTCCGATACGAAAACACCTCAAAATGTACAGGTATTGCAAATGATATATATACCACGGATGTTTGATTTTCATTGCCAGACAGCAGCTTCAATTTCATACTGCTTTTTGATTGCAACAGTCACTAGTTCATTTAAATGGAACAAGCACCGACTGAAACTTGATTAGGTAGTCAATGGTAACTGTTTTTTATAGAGCTATATAAATATGAGTGTTTTTCTTTAACAATTTTTTCACATGCTGTTACTTTTCAATTTTGTGAAATTATGGCTTCTGTTCACGCATTGATTTTGCTGAAATTCCTCAATTAAATGAATTTATTTGTTTTTGAAAACCATTGTATCGCTATTATATGCAAATAGACTTAAATATGGTGATGTCTTTTGTAATTTAAATATTCTGCTTTGAAGCCGTGTGGTTTTCCCACCTGTGCATTTGAACTGACCAGTGACAGTGTCAATAATATCTCATTATGAACCGTCTTAAAGAGCATCGTTGTTTTCAGTGCGCTGAGATATGTATGTAACTGAAATATGTGGCTAAGACAGCAAGTAAGGTTCTAAGTACAGTGGCATTTGCACTGGATAAAGTGGACAATCATCGGGCCTCTTTGTAATAAATCAATGTGCTGTACAGTACTTAGATACAAAGTTATTCCCAGTAATTCATCCTTTTTTCTCTGCATCACTTGAGTAGCTCAGCACAGTTGTTTGGTTGTTTACAGCTGCATGACAGCATTATTGCTTGTATCTTCATCCTCATGATTAAAGTATTTCCAGCTGCACAGATGAATCAGGCTTCGTTGACAAACCAAAACAAAAGAAAAGAAAACTCAGTGACAACACAAACCATGCACAATGGGACAGCATAACAATTTCACAACATTGCATCACTTTAAAAAAAATTCACTCCTAATTATTTTGTGGATTAGAAACACTAATTACATCTAAAATTAAATTCCAATCAAGGAAAGCACTGCTGGAGAATAAACTTTTTTGCAATGAGTTGAATTTAAATAAGACGGAAAGCATTTTCAGATACAATTGATGTATTTTACATTAACTTTGGATTCTGGAGTTTGATGCAATTGCATTGTTCTGTTTGAATCATACAAGATACTACAGTAAGAAGTGTCAGACAAATCATTCCTTGCTTATTTGTTTGTCGGTCATATGAAAAGTTGAATTTTGAATTTGTTAAATAGTAGATAATTGTAGGAATTGTAAAATATTGTAAACTCAATTGTATTTTGAAATCTTATTGACTGTTGTATATTCCTTTTATTACCCTCTTTCGGATTATTCAAATGCATATATTTAAAATTATGTAATATTAACCATAACTGGCAGCTACACTGGTTTCAGTGAGAAGTAGTTTACACACTCAGAGGGGGTCAAGCTTGACAGATGTAGTCTATGGTAAGTGCTCTATGGGAATAACAGATTTTGTGTGTTTTGACAAAAATGCAATTTCACCTGTTTGCGAACAATTGTTTGCTGTTGGGAGGGAGGAGGAAAACTGAGACACCCTGCTGGACACCCCCTGAATGGGCTGTGAGAGAGAGCACGCAATGAGGAGTTGAACAAGGTTTAACACAAATGAGATAAATGATATTACCAAAATAATTCCCACTGTATATTAACTCAAACAAGACCTACTACCTAGTAGAACAAAATTCCAATCAAAGACATTTTTGTCATTGCTGCCTCTCCTTAGCTCTTATTGACTCTAATATCAAGTTCGGATTCATCGGTTTCGAAAGATTTTGACAAAACAGTTGGTGATCAGCGGAGAGGTCTTTTCTGTTTGGGCCATAAGTAATTGATTGCATTTATATACCTATGAAGTCTTTGCTCAGGCTGTTGCTACAGATCCCAGCAAGGTTGCTGGAAATAATCGCGTTACAGGTGACTTTATCGACCTCAGCACTGCTGTTTCAGTAATCCGCGTTTTCATCCACACTAAAACCCCAAAGGAAAGGTTTATGTAACTCCTCGGTACATATTGCACTTCTTGTATTCTCTGATAGCTGCACTTCTACTAAATTCCTGAAAACCAAAAGCCTTTATCCCATTATTTGAAATTGTAAAAGTAATAGCGAATTCCCATCTTGTCCAAAAAACTCAAAACAATGTTCCCAAATATCATTAAAACACTGTAAAACATCTTTGTAACAATCAATGTATGTTACTATCGAGTTGCGATTTCAGCAAAATATACCACACTTACTTTTAAATCTATTCATTTAGCAGATTCTTTTCTCAAAAGTGAAACACATCTCAGAAAACAATACAAAAGTGCATTACATCACAGAGATGGAGGCAAGTGAATAACCTCATGATTACCAAACATTTCATGAGGACATTAATAAGAAAGTTTCTAAGCAGTCCATTTCAGAAATATATTGTGTTTCCTTCATATCCACTAGACACTAAAGAATAGTCAATAATGGAATTTTTGCTAAAAAAAATCAGGGCGGACAACATGTTGAAATAAATAAACAAGACGAGTTACTGTAATGAAGTATTACTGTACTAGCCAAGTAAAGGAGGAAGCTTGGCAGTCATTCTTGCGCTGCCGGTGCATAAAAGCATGCAGATTAAACAAACGGGAGACAGGAAACTGACAGTAAAAAGCTGATGGTACATTGTTGCCAACTACAGTACATCACTTCTGCTTCACTCACATGGCTCACAACTTTCAAACTGTCGTGTATACACTTTGTATAAATGTTGTTATACTGATTTTTTTGTTCCTGGAATCCTGAAATCGGGTATTAAGGGCTAAGAGCTGTTTAAACAAAATTTTGGATAAAGAGTTTGTAAATGTACTATACATATGTATGCAAAGTGTGTCCTCCCACATGTCGCTGGCGTGTGATGTGCAGCATGTAACGGGGTCTTGAGATGCTTTCTCAATAAAGGTGGTCAGATGGGAATTTAGGTGGGAGTGTCCATACCCGGTGGCTTGGGTGCAGAGATATTAGGAAGGTTCAGCGAAGTTGTAGAGGAAAGTTCTTCAGTTTAATGATTTGTCCTTCGCTTACACTTATTCATTCTGCAGATGCTTTTTGCTAAAACACATGCAGCTCAGAGTAAAAAAAACGAATTTCACAAGAATGCGCTTTAAATGCAAGAACACAATTGACAAGGTATATTTTGCCCAGTATCGCTTTGTTGCTGGCACATATTTCATAAGCAGTTTCATATTGAAATCAGTCAGACTGGGAAACATAAAACAACCATGACAGACGGTGTCATGCAGATTTTTGAGGCTGTTAGGTCAGGAGAGAAGCCGGTTGGAAAAAGATACATTTTGAGAGCCCTCCTGAATGCTGAAATGGATTCAGCAGCTCTGAGAGACAGAGGTGTTCAACATTCCTGGAAACGTTGTAGGCAATATTCGTCTCTCGAGTAGTTTGGTTGCATCACTTGAATTTATTCACTCTGTCAAATGACAAATTAACAGAGCCTCTTTTGTCCCTGGGTGATCATCTTAAGGTCGGGATGCACCCCTTTGCAGTACTCAAATCCACTTTGTAGACTCCCATTTCCTCAATTCTTCATTAAATACTTGTTTAAGGAGCACCTGTACTTTGTCATTTACCCGCTGATTTATTTTTGAGCATTTATTCACGAAGACGAATGGGAAGGTGTGAAGTTAAGGTACAAGAGCCAGAGGCCTTGTACGGCAGTTTTTGAAGCCAGTGAAGATACTGGGAATAATCTGCAGATGTTCTCTGTGGATTCCAGCAGTAACAGTGTTGAGGAGCAGGAATTTAGGCGAATTCCTTTTGTTCCTATTCTGCTCTGTGACAGATAACGCTGCTGACATACCTCTGCGAGTACGGAGGTTTGATCTCTTGTAGAGGAATGACGTGAGAAGGGGCCTTTTTATCTCCGAAATCCCAGTTAGTCCCTCCGTCAGCCCTTCATCTAGTCTGAATCCAATTCAAATTCTTCCCCTGACAGCAGGAAGTGAAAAGATAAAAGAAACTAGAAAGCTTTTCATTAAGAAAATGTACCTAATCTTATGAATTAGCTTGTCTCTGACTTACATATATAAAGATCACTTGGAGCAAAGTTATGAGGAGTGAACCTGTCATCTGGTGTGGTCAGGATTCACATCTAATAACAAACCTTAAGTTTACATTCGCTTATTCATTTACGTTCATTTATTCGCTTAGCTGACGCTTTCCTACAAAGTGATGTACATCTCAGAGAAAAGAACATCGTAGTCCATTACAACAACAGAAGGAGAGACTTGGATGTGTTGCGCAGAGCAGACCGGAGACCCAGGTGTGGATCCAGTTGCGGGATCGTTTATTATAAAGATACTCAGGACAAGACAATACTCTCAGTAGAAAACAAGCGCGGTTCAATCCAAGGTGCAAACGTGGTCGGAGAAATAATTTTAAATATTTTACTGATTTTTAGGAGCTTTGCCTTTCAGCAAACTTTTCAAAACACTAGGAAGGTTGTGGAAGACTTTGTTATCAAGATTTTTAAAATGGGACTAATTAAAAAAATTCTAGAAATAAATGTTTGATATTTTAGAACAACTTCACATAAAATACATATATTCTGCCTCACGCTTTCTAGGCTGTTCAGGTCTAGGTTCAAACCTGGCTCAGTTGGCATGTAGTTTGAATTTTCTCCCTGTGTCTGGATGGGATTCCTCCAAGATGTGCAGTTCAAGTTATCTGGTGATGCTAAATTGCCTTTTGTGTGTATGTGTGTGCGAATGCGCGTGTGCGAGTGCACGCGTGTGTGTGTGTGTATGTATGTGTGAGACAACCCTACAATGAACAAATGTCCCGGGCAGGGTGTAACCCCTATCAGCCTTACACCCAGTGTTTTTGGGATAGGCTCTGGACCCCTACATCCCTGATCAGGACAAACAGTTACCAAGGAAGGAAGGAAGGAAGGAAGGAAGGAAGGAAGGATGGATGGATGGATGGATGGATGGATGGATGGATGGATGGATGGATATATTTTGTACCATAAAAAACACTGGTCATTACGTAAATGCTAATGGATAAGTTTGAACAATTGTGCGAATACCCTTATCAGAACCTAGGACTGCCCTAGAGCTGCAAGACCTCATATAACCAAAGCCATTTGTGACTGGAGCAGCTTGATCCACAGCCCATCTCCTTAAGTGACAGCACTTACCAAACCCAGGTTTAGTCATTCACATGTAACATTGCCTTTTGTTCATAGAATTTGAGAAAGACCAACGGTGATTTTTTGTGAATTGAACCTGTTTAAGACGAAAAGCATTAGATGCAAACACATGATTATCAGAATATAGTCACTCACTCCATTACCACTGTTTTAACCAGCACACGTCGTAGGGGTGGCTGCATGTAAAATTCACTTCATGAATTCTTGTATATACCTGAATTCATTCATTCAAAACATTTTCAAATGTCCACTATGCCCCCACATGCGTCGTCAGCAGGACAAACCATGTACATCTACACCACTGCATCACAAAGGAGCAAAAGAATCCTTTAATAGCCTCCCTTCAGGGTTTTGGGAAGGACTGAGGCATTTTCAGAAAGAGGAGCATCACAATGATATAGATCAGAGGCAAGTACAACATCGACCAACATGACATATGTGAAATCACACCGCAAAGCCTTTACCATCTCAATATGTAACAAGAGCTCTACAACCAGGTGCCAGTAGTGGGCTTTTTCAGTTGCATGGCCATTATTCCCACATAACACTCAGGCTTTTCTCAAGTGTTGCCGTGCCACAGGCCTGCCAGCAAACACAGTCACTCTTCCCGCCACTTTTTTCTCTGCGGTGCTCTCACGTTTGAGTGATGATAAGGGGCCGTCTTTCCACGTTATACGTCCAAGTCCGCTGACGGCCTGCCCGAAACCTGAGAGAAAGGAGCGGGCCCTGGGCGAGGTGTGTTTTGCTGTCATTCTCTTCCGTCTGTGTTAATTAAAGCTTTATTGTGTCAAACTTCTTTCCTTCCTTCCAGAAAGCTGACTATGGAACATTCCTAGCAATGCTTTGGGGAAACACATTTTTCTTCGTGCTGAGAAATCCCCTTTGCACCTTGTTGAGGACCACCGAGCATTATTTCCCTGGAAACTTCTTGTTTCCTCTCCTGGCAGAAGGCTTACTGCACCAGTCAAAAGTGACGAATTTTTTTCTGAGACAATCGGGTAACAAGGTTCAACAGGAAACCACCCAGTATGTTCTCCCAGCTCTTTTGCAGTACTACCCAGAGATTTACACTGAAAGTGTTACCCCGGTTGCTCAGATGTGCTCACACTTTTGACTGGCTCTGTGTATCAGACACTTCTGTTTCTTGGCATCCTCAATATTTCTCTTTTGACTTTATACATTTTTGCCTAGCAGTTCTTTTAAACCCGTCCTTAACATTTATATCCAATGAACCATGAACCAATGACCAATGGGATCAGCAATCTTGGGTCTGAACAACAAACTTAGCTTCTCTAGACTATTGCACAGTCTTGACTGCTGTGGATGTCTTTTTTGTATTAGACATATCCGTACAGATCTCCTGTCACCGCAATAGGATGACTGGGAGGGATGGGCAGCCTCTGGTACTTGAACCCCCAGAGGTTTATTTTTCTCTCTTCCTTTACAATGTGGTTTTTTTTCCGCTCCTCAGCTGTCAGTCCACTTTGTTCCTAGTTAATTGTAACTGCTGATTATCACACCCTGTAATATTGGATCATTTACATTAATTTTTTCAGTGCCCAGTGTCACTCTGGTGAGAAGAGCACTCTAAAATTAAACTGAACTGAACTCGATGTTATACGGAATACAGGAACCAATAAATACCATGATGAACCAAATGAATGCAAAGCTTTCCAGAGTTACTGGAAATATCTCAGTGCAGATTTACAGTTTGCTCCCCAGCAACAGTGGATCACTGTTCTGTTTAAGTGTATTCATATGAGGAAGGGCTCTACATGAGAACTTCATAACTGACATGGCGCATCATCACTTTTCATTCATAAAGTACATAATTCATAGATATATGTCATATAAACAATATTTTTCTCCAAAACCATTTGCAATGATTTAGCTGTTTTTAGAGCTGGATAACTTTTACTGGAGTAACTGAAGGTAAGGTAAGTACCTTGCTCAAGGGTACTATAGCAGGGGGAGAGATTCAGGCCAACAACCTATGAGTTATACAGAATGCTGAAGTTCTACCCACTACTTTATTTTTATTTCTGCTAAGGAAAGCAGTAAACACTCAAGTATTGTCTCATACTCAATGGAGCCATACGAGTGGTTGAAGTTGACACTGCGCTCAGACCTTA